>NC_079190.1:249099755-249399755 GCF_029499605.1 Hyla sarda | reverse complement strand
GCGGTGGAGGGGGGGTGTGGGGAGGCTTACCCGGGGTCCGTTGTGGTAGCAGTCCAAATCGACGGTCCCCAGTGGCGGTGTGGTCCCCAGCGGCGGCGGTCCTGGCGATCTTTGGCGGAGGGATCTAACAGCAGGAGGTAAGCGCTGTTTGCCTCCTGCTGTTGCCTAGCAACAACTCCCAGAGTGCACAGCCAAAGGGCATGCTGAGAGTTAAAGTTTTGCAACAGCTGGAGGCACAACTGCAACTCCCAGCATGTCATTTGGCTGTCTGGGAATGCTGGGAGTTGTAGTTATGTAGTTATGAAATATTGTGCCTCCAGCTGTTGCTTAACTACTAATTCCACCATGCATGGACAGCCAAAGGCATGCTGGGAGCTGTAGCAGTATGCATCCAGCTGTTGCAAAACTACAACGCTCAGCATGCCCTTCGGCTTTCACTGCATGCTAAGAGTTGTAGCTTTTGAAGGCACATTGGTTGCGAAACACAGAGTTTGGTACCTTACTCAGTGTTTCGCAACCAGTGTGCCTCCAGCTGCTGCAAACTACAACTCCCAGCATGCATTGACAGATCGTACATGTTGGGAGTTTTAGTTTTGCAACATCTGGAGGCACACTGGTTGCAAAACCCTGAGTTAAGTAACAAACTGTGTTTTGCAACCAGTGTGCATCCAGCTGTTGCATAACTCCAACCCCCAGCATGCACGGACAGCCAAAGGGCATGCTGGGAGTTGTAGTTTTGCAACAGCTGGAGGTTCGCCCCTCCCCCAAATTTTCCGCTGCAGCTCAAACTCCCATCGGAAAACTCACTGTGAAAGCTCGAGAGAAGAGTCATCAATACCTGAACAAAACGTATTGGCACTACACTACACTAACACATAATAAAAAGTAAAAAACCACTACATACCCATACCCCTACACAGCCCCCCCCCCCCAATAAAAATGAAAACATCTGGTACGGCAGTGTTTCCAAAACGGAGCCTCCGGCTGTTGCAAAACAACAACTCCCAGTATTGACGGACAGCCATTGACTGTCCAGGAATGCTGGGAGTTTTGCAACAGCTGGAGGCACCCTGTTTGGGAATCACTGGCGTAGAATACTCCTATGTCCACCCCTATGCAATCCCTAATTTAGGCGCTCTCTCACTTCGGAGACCTGTCGTATTTCAAGGCAACAGTTTAGGGTCACAAATGGGATATTTCCAAAATTTGTAGCGCAGTACGGAAATACCCCATATGTGGACATAAAATGCTCTGCTGGCGCACAACAAAGCTCAGGAGTGAGAGCATGAGATGTACATTTGAGGTGATTTGAACAGCGGTTCTGACAAACACACAAAAAAACCACCCACATGTGACCACATTTTGGAAACTACACCCCTCACGGAACATAACAAGGGGTACAGTGATCCTTAGCACCCCACAGGTGTTTGAAGAAATTTCGTTAAAGTTGGACATGAAAATGAAAAATTTGTATTTTTTCACTAAAATGCTGTTATCCCAAATTTTTCATTTTCACAAGGGGTAGTAGGAAAAAAGCCCTCCCAATTTGTAACTCCATTTCTACTGAGTATATAAATACCCCATGTGTTGACGTAAAATGCTCTGCTGGTGCACTACAGGGCTCAGAAGAGAAGGAGCGCCATTGGGCTTTTGGAGAGAGAATTTGGCTGGAATTGAAGGCCACATGCGTTTACAAAGACCCCCGTGGTGCTAGAGCAGCGGAACCCCCCCCCCCCCACATGTAACCCATGACATTTTGGAAACTACACCCCACTGGTGTCTGACAGATTTTTGGAACAGTAGTCCACGAAAATGAAAAATAAAATTTTTCATTTGCACAGCCCACTGTTCCAAAAGTCTGTCGAACGTCAGTGGGGGTGTAAATGCTCACTGCACCCATTGTTACATTCTGTGAGGGGTGTAGTTTCCGAAATAGGGTCACATGTGGGGGGGGGGGGTCTACTGTTCTGGTACCATAGGGGCTTTGTAAACGCACATGGCCCCTGACTTGAATTCCAGCCAAATTCTCTCTCCAAAAGCCCAATGGTGCTCTCTCTCCCAACAGAGCACTTTACATTCATACAGGGGATATATTACCATACTCAGAAGAAACAGGATTACAAATTTTGGGGTCATTTTCTCCTATTACCTCTAGTAAAAATTTGGGGGAAAAAAAATCATGAACACATCCAACTTTAACGAAAAGTCGTCAAACACCTGTGGGGTATTAAGGCTCACTGGACCCCTTGTTACATTCCTTGAGGGGTGTAGTTTCGAAAATAGAATGCCATGTGTTTTTTTTCTGTTCTGGCACTAGAGATGAGCGAACTTACAGTAAATTCGATTCGTCACGAACTTCTCGGCTCGGCAGTTGATGACTTATCCTGCATTAATTAGTTCAGCTTTCAGGTGCTCCGGTGGGCTGGAAAAGGTGGATACATTCCTAGGAAAGAGTCTCCTAGGACTGTATCCACCTTTTCCAGCCCACGGGAGCACCTGAAAGCTGAACTCATTTATGCAGGAAAAGTCATCAACTGCCGAGCCGAGAAGTTCGTGACGAATCGAATTTACTGTAAGTTCGCTCATCTCTATCTGGCACCATAGGAGCTTCCTAAATGCGACATGCCCCCCAAAAACCATTTCAGCAAAATTCGCTCTCCAAAATCCCATTGTCGCTCCTTCCCTTCTGAGCCCTCCAGTGCACCCACAGAACACTTGACATACACATATGAGGTATTTCCTTACTCGAGAGAAATTGGGTTACACATTTTAGGAGGATTTCTCTCCTTTTACTCCTTGTTAAAATTCAAAAACTGTGTCTACAAGAACATGCCAGTGTAAAAAATTAAGATTTTGAATTTTCTCCTTCACTTTGCTGCTATTCCTGTGAAACCCCTAAAGGGTTAACATACTTTTAGAATGTCATTGTGATTACTTTGAGGGGTGCAGTTTTCATAATGGGGTATCTCTAATAAGAAGGCCCCTCAAATCCACTTCAAATCTGAACTGGTCCCTGAAAAATTTCGATTTTGAAAAATTGGAAAATTGCTGCTGAATTTTGAAGCCCTCTGGTGTCTTCCAAAAGGGGTTAAAGGAAATTGGTCACCAGTTCCTATAAGGCTAGGTTCACACTACGGAATTTCCACCTGCAATTCCGCTTTGAAATTGCAGGCAGAAATTCCGCTTGCTAAAATGTATAGTGTAGTGAATGGGTTTCCGTTCTCAAATTCATACTTCGGAATTTGTGAATGGAAAATCCGCTTGGAAATTTCCGCCTGAAGAATGGTGTTGCTCTTTCTTCAGGTGGAAATACTCGCAGAACACATTACAGTCTATTGGAGACTGCAGTGTTCGTGTGGTCCTAGTGCCGACTGATTCAGTCAGCGCTGGCCGCACTCGGAATCTCCGGGCGGAAACTTTCTGACCGGAGATTCCGCAGTGTGAACTTAGCCTTAGGGTGCGTCCACATGCTATTACTAGCAGCGGGTTGCCAGCTGCGAGTTACGCTACATAAGAGCCAAGGAACGTGCTCTCAAACAACCAAAGTGCAAGAAAAAGTGCAAACGTGTTACACTAAAAATACGTGCACAAAGGATGCGGTCTATCGCAAGCCCTTCTCCAATAGGAGAGAGGCCCCCCAACAAACCTTACCCTTCGCCTCCGGGCCAAAAGGTACCTGCTAGGATCCAGGTTCGATGTCCCTTTTCACCAAAGCTACTATTGGACCACAAATGCTCCCGGCATCCCCCTAGGCGTTAGCCAAGGTATCTGCCTGCAGAGCCGATTACGGTAGGTACCCTGCCCATGCAGGAGTACCCGGGGTGTTTGCAGGGAGGTGCGGAACCTAATGGCCACACACCTCCCTCATGGCGAGACTCGGAGGAAGCAGGTTCACATCAGGGCAGCCGTCGAGCTGATTCCTCAGAACCAACGCCCCGATACACCTGCCCCTCCATGCAGCACCCATCCCCACCAGCCCCACACCGGAGTGGACTCCCACCGGCATGAAACTGATAAGAACAGATACTACACTTATCTTAACCAAAAGGCAGAGAAGAGAGTTATGCTACCATTGATTTAAATGGGTCCACAGACCCATAGTACTGTATAGTGAATGGGTTTCCCTTCACAGATTCACACTTCGGAATTTGTGAACGGAAAATCCGCTTGAAAATTCACTTGGAATCTCCGGGCGGAAATTTTCTGCCCGGAGATTCCGCAGTGTGAACCTAGCCTAACCCGATCCAACGGGTTATAGTGGGGGGTCTCAGATTGCTATACCTATACCCGGTCCCCCAAAGGACCCCCTCTTCCAGCACTGTCTTGCGCTTTGAGGCAGGCCCGCCGGCTAATTTAAATATTCATAAGCATCCTCATCGAATGCCGCACAGAATTTCCAATGTGTGAACATACCCTTAAGCACAGTGACTGTATACCACTATGTTCCTGACATGCACGAGCCCTCATGAGTTTCTATGGATATCGGTTTCTCATGCATATATCTTGTCACTATAACCATTCTTCTCTTCCCGCCCATCTACATGTAGCTACCAGCTCTAATGAAGCCCCTATCATCTTACAAGGTGACCGCCCACCGCCTGCACGGAGAGAACGTGCACCGACCACCACACGACCGGCCATTGGGAGCGGCCTCTGTGACTAAGACTTAGAAGTCTGCGAGTCACTCCTTTGGGGCGTGGCCAAGTATTACCTATAGGCGGGGCTATGAGTTAGTGACGTTGATGTGGGCGGATATAGATGTTGGCAGGCGGCTCCCGGACTTGGGCATTAGACGAGGTGTTAGCGGGCACGATGTGGCACGTCGTAGCCGCCGGATTTCTCTTCTTCCCCGGGCTTTACCAACTCAGCTGTCGATGTGCCCGAAGGGCCCTGCCGGGGTGGGTGGAGGCCGATTACGCGCTGTTCAGCTCCAGGTAAGAGACTGACTGCACATCCCCGGTGCAGGAACATCTGGAGGCTGAAATGTATCCAGCTGGGATAGATGGAGGAGGGCCGGGCACATCTCCCCTGACATCTGCATCACGACTACGTCCTGGTCATTCATATATCTGGACAGCAAGTCCGCTCATGTACACTGACTGGATATCTGATTCATTCTTATACACAGTGTAGATCAAGTTCATTCATATAGACTGTATACTAGATGTATCCATAGACTGTATACGATTCATTCTTATACACAGTGTATATCAAGTTCATTCATATAGACTGTATACTAGATTTATCCATAGACTGTATCTGATTCATTCTTATACACAGTGTATATCAAGTTCATTCATATAGACTGTATACTAGATGTATCCATAGACTGTATCTGATTCATTCTTATACACAGTGTAGATCAAGTTCATTCATATAGACTGTATACTAGATGTATCCATAGACTGTATACGATTCATTCTTATACACAGTGTAGATCAAGTTCATTCATATAGACTGTATACTAGATTTATCCATAGACTGTATACGATTCATTCTTATACACAGTGCATATCAAGTTCATTCATATAGACTGTATACTAGATGTATCCATAGACTGTATCCGATTCATTCTTATACACAGTGTAGATCAAGTTCATTCATATAGACTGTATACTAGATTTATCCATAGACTGTATATGATTCATTCTTATACACAGTGCATATCAAGTTCATTCATATAGACTGTATACTAGATTTATCCATAGACTGTATCTGATTCATTCTTATACACAGTGTAGATCAAGTTCATTCATATAGACTGTATACTAGATTTATCCATAGACTGTATCTGATTCATTCTTATACACAGTGTAGATCAAGTTCATTCATATAGACTGTATACTAGATTTATCCATAGACTGTATACGATTCATTCTTATACACAGTGTATATCAAGTTCATTCATATAGACTGTATACTAGATTTATCCATAGACTGTATATCAAGTTCATTCATATATATACTGTATACTAGATTTATCCATAGACTGTATATCAAGTTCATTCATATATACTGTATACTAGATTTATCCATAGACTGTATATGATTCATTCTTATACACAGTGTATATCAAGTTCATTCATATAGACTGTATACTAGATTTATTCAGACTGTATATCAAGTTCATTCATATAGACTGTATATCAAGTTCATTCATATAGACTGTATATCAAGTTCATTCATATAGACTGTATATCAAGTTCATTCATATAGACTGTATATCAAGTTCATTCATATAGACTGTATACTAGATTTATTCAGACTGTATATCAAGTTCATTCATATAGACTGTATATCAAGTTCATTCATATAGACTGTATATCAAGTTCATTCATATAGACTGTATACTAGATTTATTCAGACTGTATATCAAGTTCATTCATATAGACTGTATACTAGATTTAGCCATAGTCTGTATCCGATTCATTCTTATACACAGTGTATATCAAGTTCATTCATATAGACTGTATACTAGATTTATCCATAGACTGTATATCAAGTTCATTCATATATACTGTATACTAGATTTATCCATAGACTGTATATCAAGTTCATTCATATATACTGTATACTAGATTTATCCATAGACTGTATATGATTCATTCTTATACACAGTGTATATCAAGTTCATTCATATAGACTGTATACTAGATTTATTCAGACTGTATATCAAGTTCATTCATATAGACTGTATACTAGATTTAGCCATAGTCTGTATCTGATTCATTCTTATACACAGTGTATATCAAGTTCATTCATATAGACTGTATACTAGATTTATCCATAGACTGTATATGATTCATTCTTATACACAGTGCAGATCAAGTTTATTCATATAGACTGTATACTAGATTTAGCCATAGACTGTATATCAAGTTCATTAATATAGACTGTATATATATATACACTGTATACTAGATTTATCCATAGACTGTATATCAAGTTCATTCATATAGACTGTATACTAGATTTATCCATAGACTGTATCTGATTCATTCTTATACACAGTGTATATCAAGTTCATTCATATAGACTGTATACTAGATTTATCCATAGACTGTATATGATTCATTCTTATACACAGTGTATATCAAGTTCATTCATATAGACCGTATACAGTACTAGATTTATTCAGACTGTATATCAAGTTCATTCAACTAGACTGTATACTAGATTTATTCATAGACTGTATATCAAGTTCATTCATATAGACTGTATACTAGATTTATTCAGACTTTATATCAAGTTCATTCAACTAGACTGTATAATAGATTTATTCAGACTGTATATCAAGTTCATTCATATAGACTGTATTCACACCATGTCCCAAAGTATATTACTGTCACACACTGTGCCCCTGAGTATAATACTGCCAGACACCATGCCCCTGAATATAATACTCCCTCTCACCGTGCCCATGATTTGTGTTACACACTGTGTTCCTTTTATAATACTACCATACACTGTGCCCCTGAGTATAATACTGCTACACACTGAGCCCCTGAGGTTAATGCTGCCTCTCACCGTGCCCCTGAATATAATAATGCCATAAACTGTGCCCTTGAGTGGAATACTGTTACACACTACTGTGTTCCTTGTATAATACTGCTACACACTGTGCCCTTGAGGTTAATACTGCCTCTCACCGTGCCCCTGAATATAATAATGCCATACACTGTGCCCCTAAGTAGAATACTGTTACACACTACTGTGTTCCTTGTATAATACTGCCACACACTGTACCCCTGAGTATTATGCTGCTGCACACACTGTGCCCCTCAGTATAATACTGCCACACACTGTGCCCCTGAGTATAATACTGCCACACACTGTGCCCCTGAGTATAATACTGCCACACACTGTGCCCCTGAGTATAATACTGCCACACACTGTGCCCCTGAGTATAATACTGCCACACACTGTGCCCCTGAGTATAATACTGCCACACACTGTGCCCCTGAGTATAATACTGCCACACACTGTGCCCCTGAGTATAATACTGCCACACACTGTGCCCCTGAGTATAATACTTCCACACACTGTGCCCTGAGTATAATACTGCCACACACTGTGCCCCTGAGTATAATACTGCCACACACTGTGCCCCTGAGTATAATACTTCCACACACTGTGCCCCTGAGTATAATACTTCCACACACTGTGCCCCTGAGTATAATACTGCCACACACTGTGCCCCTGAGGTATCTTTGCTCCCTTTTACCACTATGCACCCTCATATGAATTCTATCATTATCTTTCTAATTCGGCTGCTGGATCTGGCGGGAGAAGTAAAAAAAAAAAAAAAAAAAAAAAAAAAAAGGCCGCTGCTGTATTCCTGCCGGATCTGCACCATATCCCATTCATTTGAATGAGCCACACGAAGTTAGATAGTTGCCATTGAGTCCTGTTGGCTAATTTTTGGACCGTATCCAGTTTTGTTGCCAGACTGAATCAGATACTGTTCAAAAATCCGTTGCTATGGGCGCATGCACAGGACGTCCTTGCGTTTTAAATGTAAATGCGGGGCCGCAGAGAGTTAACAGGGGCATCCCTGTGTCCCAAAAACATCTTTTGGGACACAGGGATGTCCTTAATCAGCGGCGGCAAAAACACCCGGCGGGCCAGATAAATGTCCTCGGCGGGCCGCATGTGGCCCCGGGCCGTAGTTTGAGGACCCTGATATAGACTGTTTGCATATCGAGTTTGTTCATATAGACCGCTTATAAGTCATATCCATTTACATACCCACAATATAATCGTGCACTCCACCCTTTCAGTGTTTAAATGCTGGTTAGGCTCAATAAACATACCGTATATACTCGAGTATAAGCCGACCGGAATATAAGCCGAGGCCCCTAATTTCACCCCAAAAACCCAGGAAAAGTTATTGACTCGACTATAAGCCTAGGGTGGGAAATACATCACCCCCCCGTCATCATCCACACCCCCGTCATCATCCACACCCCCGTCATCATCCACACCCCCGTCATCATCCACACCCCCGTCATTAACACCCCCGTCATTAACACCCCCGTCATTAACACCCCCGTCATCATCACCCTGTCATCATCCAGACCCCCGTCATCATCACCCCTCTTCATCATCACCGCCTGTCAATCCCTTCAATCAGTGGTCTTCAACCTGCGGACCTCCAGATGTTGCAAAACTACAACTCCCAGCATGCCCGGACAGCCATCGGCTGTCCAAGCATGCTGGGAGTTGTAGTTTTGAAACATCTGGAGGTCTGCAGGTTGAAGACCACTGCCGGGCCTTCGTCATCATCCAGATCCCCCCCCCCCCCCCTTTAGTTTTCTACTCGCCTCCCCTTGGTTGAAAGGAAGGATGAGCTGGTCCGGACCGTCTATGCTGCAGGGACCATCCGGTGGGGAGGTTTTGTCGTTCCGGGCTGTCCATCTTTACTAGGGGAGCCCTCTTCTCCGCTCCGGCCCCGGACTAGTGACGTTGTCTTGACGACGCCGCACAGGGACGTTCATGCGCAGGGATGTCCCTGTGCGTTGTCGTCAAGGCAACGTCACAAGTCCGGGGCCCGGAGCGGAGAAGAGGGCTTCCCGGTGAAGATGGACAGCCCGGAACGACAAACCCTCCCCACCGGACGGTCTCTGCAGCATAGATGGCCCGAACCAGCTCACCCTTCCTTCCCACCGAGGGGAGGTGAGTAGAAAACAAAATGGGGGGGGGGGGGGGGAGGGTCTGGATGATGACGAAATCGAAATCCCGACAGTGGCTGTCCGGGCATGCTGGGAGTTGTAGTTTTGCAACATCTGGAGGTCCGCAGGTTGAAGACCACTGAGAAGGGATTGACAGGCGGAGAGTTCACATGACTTATACTCGGCTTAAAATCGAGTATATACAGTATGCAAGAATCAGTAGTACTCCAGTCCTTTTCAGTTCATTTATTAAAGAATCAAGTATTAGAAATGTCCATGCAGCTCTGAATTATACAATATATTTACTTCAGACAATAAAAAACAAATCAATCCAGTGTTAAAGGGCTGCAATATGCCCAGATTGCCAACATTAAATAAATAAAACTTTACTTACCTTCCCCCTTCTCCGGTGCCTCCAGTATCGTTGTCTTGGCTTTTGGTTCATTCCTTTTCCTGGTATTGGTGCCCAACATGCGAGAATGCAGCTTGGCCTTCATATTGCTGCTCAGCCAATCACTGGCTGAAGTGGGACAATGCGGTTGCCAGCGATTAGCTGAGCTGCAATGTGGCGTGGCACTGGTTGCCAGGACCGTGTTACTGGAGGTAAACGGGGGAGCGGCAGGAGGTAAGTAAGGGTTCATTTTTTTTATGCTTAATGCTGGCAGCCTGGGTATATTGAATAAAAAAAGATTTGGGCAAGAGTACCCCGTTAGAGATAATCCGAACCACAGATAATATAACAATTCATGATGTTTCAGTCATCCTGACCATTGTCAACTTTAGGGATGTACCGATACTGGTATCGGGACCGATACTGGACATTTGTACAAGTACTTGTAATCGTGCAAATGTCCCTGATACCTAGTCCAATACCGCCAGAAGGAATCCCAGAGGTGCCGAACTATGCAGCGTGCCCAGAAGCTGTCGGGATCACCGCAGTTAAATCGTTGTGTCCCGATCAGCTGTGAGGTTGGCCAGAGGTCCCTTACCGTGCTCCATGCCGTCCAATCGTCACTCCTTTTCTGCAGCCATCCATGGCAGGCACTGATCAATTCTATCCTATGGTGTATCATTGATCAGTGTATGCAATCTACAGATTGCATGTAATAGTGTCCTATGGGGACTAAACAAATGTGTAAAAAAAAAAAATAATAATAATAATAATTGTGAATTAACCCCTTCCCTAATAAAAGTTTGAATACCCCCTTTTAACCCCTCAGTGACGCAGGACGTGTATTTACATCCTGAGTCGACTCCTGCGATATAACACGCGGTCACGCAGTGACCCCGCGTCATATCGGGTCAGTCCCAGCGGCCATCAACGACCGGGACCCACGGCTAATACCGGACATCACTAATCGCGGTGATGCCCGGTATTAACCCTTCAGACGCAGCGATCAAAGTTGACCGACGTGTCTGAAGTGAAACCAAAGCCATCCCGGCAGCTCAGTCGGGCTGTTCGGGACCGCCGTAGTGAAATCACAGCGTCGCGAACAGCTTGCAGGACACGAGGAGGATCCCTACCTGCCTTGTGCGTGTCCGACCACTGTATGACTGCTCCGTGCCTGAGATCCAGGCAGGAGCAGTCAAGCGGCAATAATACTTATCAATGCCATGTTAATGTATGGCAGTGATCAGTGTAGGAAATCAGTGTGTGCAATGTTATAGTCCCCTATGACTATAACCCCTTCCCTAATAAAAGTCAGAATCATCCCCCTTTTCCCATAAAAAAAAAAATGTAAATAAAAATAAATATAAACATATGTGGTACCGCCGCGTGCATAAATCTCTGAACTATAAAATATATATAATTAATTAAACCTCACAGTCAATGGCGTACGCGCAAAAAAATTCCAAAATAGCGTATTTTTGGTCACTTTTTATACCATAAAAAAATTTATAAAAGCGATCAAAAAGTCTGATCAAAACAAAAAAGGGTACCCATAAAAACTTCAGCGCAAAAAATGAGGCTTTATCATTCGAGCACAGAGCACACTGATCACTATGGTTCTATACAACCATAGTGATCTGTATGAGGAATCTAATGATTCCTCCTAAAAGTCCCCTAAGGGGACTAAAAGTGTAAAAATAAAAATAAAATAAAAAAGGTTAAAAAAAGTTTAACACACACACACCATATAAATAATACATAAACATAATAAAAATAAACATATGTGGTATCGCCGCGTGTGTAAATGTCCGAACTATAAAAATATATCATTAATTAAACCACACTGTCAATGGCGTAAGCGCAAAAAAATTCAAAAGTCCAAAATAGCGTATTTTGGTCACTTTTTATATCATGAAAAAATGAATAAAAAGCGATCAAAAAGTTCAATCAATACAAAAATGGTACCGATAAAAACTTCAGATCACGACGCAAAAAATTAGCCCTCATACCGCCTCATGCGCAGAAAAATAAAAAAGTTATAGAGGTCAGAAGATGACAATTTTAAATGTATACATTTTCCTGCATGTAGTTATGATTTTTTCCAGAAGTCCGACAAAATCAAACCTATATAAGTAGGGTATCATTTTTATCGTATGGACCTACAAAATAAAGATAAGGTGTCATTTTTTACTGAAAAATGTACTGCGTAGAAACTGAAGCCCCCAAAAGTTACAAAATGGCATTTTTTTCTTCAATTTTGTCGCACAATGAGTTTTTTTTTTCCGTTTCGCCGTATATTTTTGGGTAAAATGACTGATGTCATTACAAAGTAGAATTAGTGGCGCAAAAAATAAGCCATCATATGGATTTTTAGGTGCAAAATTGAAGGGGTTATGATTTTTAAAAGGTGAGGAGGAAAAAATGAAAGTGCGAAAAACCCGTGGTCCTTAAGGGGTTAAATATAAAAAAAAGCCCTTCCTCTAATAAAAAACAAAAAAAAAAAAAAACCCTTTTCTCCATTTAAAAAAAAAAACTCTGTCACATGACAGAAAAAAGTATCGGTAATTGGTATTGGCGAGTACTTAAAAAAAAAAGTATCAGTATTCGTACTTAAAATTCGGTCTTAAAAAATGGTATCGGAGCATCCCTAGTCAACTTAGTCTGTATAATTGCAGTAATGACAAGACGTGTCAGTAACACAGGTAAGTAACATAACAAAAATACAGACTGATTAATACAGCATAAATAGTCACAGGGTATAGTTCCAAAATAGACAACATTCCAAAAAAAAAATAATAATTCAAGAAATCAAAAAATCCTCCTCAGTATCAAGATAAATGTATCTAAAAAACGAGATCTGTCAAGCGCGGTGGCTAACAGGATCAGTAATATTTTCTTATACAGTGATACCAAATTATTATTATTTTTTTTTATTTGAAAAATAAAAAGGGGGTGATTTTACATTTTCTTTCAAATAAATTTAATTGCTTTTACAGTTTACTGTCATGCTACTATTTAACAATTAACCGTAAAATCGTCCATCTTTTAGAACAGTCTGTGGCACACTGTACAAGCAGATCTGCCATGGCAGCCACAGAGTCTTTTAACCCCTAGAGGACGTCGGGCATACAGGTACCCCCTGGGCACCTGGTTCTCAGCATACCAGGATGTACCTGTACATCCTGAGTCCAACAGTGCAGGAGCTGCGCTCGCATCATAGACCACGGGACCCGCAATCCCGCTGATGTCTGCCACTAACCCCTCAGATGCCATGATCAATACTGATCATGGCATATGTGGCAATGTGGCCGTTCCTTTGGCTGATCTTATCAGCCAAGATGGCCTCCTGCCGTCATCATAGGGTCTTCTTCTCTGGTCTGACTTCGAGCAGACCAGAGAAGTAGATCGTAGATAACACTCACCAGTGTTATGTATATGCATAGCACTAATCAGTATCTGCAATCTAAAGATAAAAAAAAAAAAAAAAAAAAAAAAAAAAAGGTTTAATAAAAGTAAATAAGCCAATAAAAAAAATTACCCTCTTTTCCCATTTAAAAAAAAAAAAAAAAGCTAAAAAAAGAAATCATCATATTTGGTATTGCTGTGTGCGTAAATATCCGATCTATTAAAATATTATGTGAATAATTCCACATGGTGAACAGTGTAAATGTAAAAAAATACCAAAGTCCAAACTTGCTGATTTGAGTTCACATCACATCCCAGAATATTTTTTTTTTTTTTTAAGTGATGAAAAAGTCACATATAAGCAAAAGTGGTAACGATAAAAACATCAGATCACTGCGGCGCAAAAAAAATTTGCCCTCATACAGCCCTGTATACAGAATAATAAAAAAGTTATAGGGGTCAGAAATGGACAATTTTAAACATACAAATTTAGTTAAAGTAGTTAGAGTAGGACAGTAATAGAAAGGTGTGTAAAGATTTTAGTCGTATTGACCTACAGAATAAGTAGAACATGTCGGCTTTACCATGAAGTGCACTTCGTAACAACAAAACCCCCCAAAAGTTGCAGATTTCTTATCAATTTCAAACCATAAATAATAATTTTTTTGGTTGCGCCGTAGATTTTATGGCACAATTAGAAGGCAAGGAGAAAAAACGAAAACGAAAAAATGAAAATTTCCTGTGTCATCAAGGCCACAATGGGCTGTGTCCTTAAAGGGGTACTCCGCTCCTAGACATCTTATCCCCTATCCAAAGAATAGGGCATAAGATGTCAGATCGTCGGGGTCCCGCTGCTGGGGACCCCCGGGATCTCCGCTGCGGCACCCCGCTATCATTACTGCACAGAGCACGCTCGCTCTGTGCATAATGAACGGCGATACAGTTGCCGGAGCATCGTGATGTCACGGCTCCGCCCCCTCGTGAAGTCACGGTCTGCCCCCTCAATGCAAGTCTATGGGAGGGGGCGTGATGTCCGCCACGCCTCCTCCCATAGACTTGTATTGAGGGGGCAGGCCGTGACAACACGAGGTGGCGGAGCCTTGACATCATGATGCTCCGGCAACTGTATCGCCGGTCATTACGCACAGAGCGAGCGTGCTCTGGGCAGTAATGATAGCGGAGATCCCGGGGGTCCCTAGCAGCGGGACCCCGGCGTTCTGACACCTTATCCCCTATCCTTTGGATAGGGGATAAGATGCTAGGGGCGGAGTACCCCTTTAAGAGGTTAAAAGGCCTCTGGCTGCCATGGTAACAATTTGGCACTGGAATGCTTTGTGGGGGTGCCCTGACCGATTCGGCACCTGTCAGTTCACTCTCTGCATTCTGCGAACACTATTGATCGTTGCATGCAGAGGGTAAAACTGCCAGAATCGGATTGAAGTCGGTCGCAGTCCGCTGCATATAGAGCAAGCTCAGCTCCTTAGCCTGCTATATATTCTATGACCGCTGAGCCACCGCTGCAAGGTTAAACTCCCTCTGGTTGGTCAGCCTATGAAATGGTATGGGAGATGCATATTGACAGCCCAAGCCCCCTTCTATGCACTAGCCCAGTATATTCCCGAAAGTCTTAAGAAAAAGGTGAGATCACTTTCCAGACAACCTTTCTCTGGGCGTTTCTTGTTGTAAGTCCACATCCAGACATATACGCAAATATAGGCAAGTCCACATCCATCATAGGTGATTAGATTATCAACTGTTTCTACACATCCGATACTTGTATTAGAGGATTGTATGTGCTAATCTTGTGTGAGGTAATCACCTGTCTACTTGTAACCATATAGTAGATAATGTAAATGATTTTGTGGAAATTGCCATATTGTAGTTATATTCTCTACTCATAAAGGTGATCATATGATTAGAATTTTCTATTTGAGATCACTATATTTTAGAATGCCTAGAAATTAGCTTTTGCCACGTAACCTGGAGGGACCATAAGTTTCACTATCATTGTCATCATGGCTTTTGTAGTTCTGAAAAATTATTGATGCATATAAAGTGTGTGTGTGTATATATATATATATATATATATATATATATATATATATATATATATATACATACATACATACATACATACATACATACAGTCATGGCCGTAAATCTTTGCACCCCTGAAATTTTTCTTGAAAATGAAGTATTTCTCACAGAAAAGGATTGCAGTAACACATGTTTTGCTATACACATGTTTATTCCCTTTGTGTGTATTGGAACTAAACCAAAAAAGGGACGAAAAAAAGGAAATTGGACATAATGTCACACCAAACTCCAAAAATGGTCTGGACAAAATTATTGGCACCCTTTCAAAATTGGGGAAAAATAAGATTGTTTCCAGCATGTGATGCTCCTTTAAACTCAACTGGGGCAAGTAACAAGTATGGGCAATATAAAAATCACACCTGAAAGCAGATAAAAAGGAGAGAAGTTCACTTAGTCTTTGCATTGTGTGTCTGTGTGTGCCACACTAAGCATGGACAACAGAAAGAGGAGAAGAGATTTGTCTGAGGACTTGAGAACAAAAATTGTGGAAAAATATCAACAATCTCAAGGTTACAAGTCCATCTCCGGAGATCTAGATTTGCCTTTGTCCACAGTGTGCAACATTATCAAGAAGTTTGCAACCCATGGCACTGTAGCTAATCTCCCTGGGCTTGGACAGAAGAGAAAAATTGATGAAAGATGTCAATGCAGGATAGTCCGGATGGTGGATAAGCAGCCCCAAACAAGTTTCAAAGATATTCAAGAGACCCAGGAGGACCCCACTGCTGACACAGAGACATAAAAAGCAAGACTGCATTTTGTCAAAAGGAACTTGAGTAAGCCAAAATCCTTCTGGGAAAACATCTTCTGGACAGATGAGACCAAGATAGAGCTTTTTGGTAAAGCACATCATTCTACTGTTTACCAAAAACAGAAGAGGCCTACAAAGAAAAGAACACAGTACCTACAGTGAAATATAATGGAGGTTCAGTGATGTTTTGGGTTGTTTTGCTGCCTCTGGCAATGTGTACAAGGCATCATGAAATCTAAGGATTACCAACGGATTTTGGTTCTCACTGTACAGCCCAGTGTCAGAAAACTGGTTTCTTGTCCGAGATCTTGGGTCTTCCAGCAGGACAATGACTCCAAACTTCAAAAAGAACTCAGAAATGGATGGCAACCAAGCGCTGGAGAGTTCTGAAGTGGAATATAATATATACCGAGGTACTTGTGATACACGTACCCTATGTGTTGATAGATACAATACAATAAAAAGAGGAAACAGACAGACCTCTAGGTATATATAGGTGATGAAATGGATTTGTGTGCAAAATATGGGCTAGGTAAAGTGAGTGCAAATGTGGTATGGAAAAATTTATATAAAATATAATAAAAATAAATAAATAAAGGGAAAATGTATAATGTAAAAAAAATAGAATGGATGATGTAAAATAGGTGAGTGGTGAATATGTGAGAGGTGAAGAGATATCAAAATTTATAATTTAAATATATAATTAGAAAAGCTGGTTTAAAGTATGTTCAAATTTATTAATATTAAAATATTTCACAACGTATAAGTCCAAGCAGGGCCCTTGTGGTGGACTGTAGGCATAAATATAACAATTAAAAAAACAGGTATAAGTAGATAGGAATAATAGTACAATAAAATCATTTATAGTTAATACTGCCACCCGTAAGTTGGTTGGAAAAGCCGTTAATTGTATCCAAGGTATTAGTAGTTTTAGGCAGATAGTGGATAGTTCAATAGTTAGTAGCAAGTTTGTAACAAATGAGCAACGATATTGTAGCACGTTTGAGACAAGTTTGGATCAAGAGGTTGGTGCTGTGCACCACTCACTCACCGCACCGCTTGCAGGCTTCTCCAGGATGATCAGACCTCGCTGCTGGGGACTGGCACAGCTGTGCGGCCGGCCTGGATGTAGTTTCTGAGAGCTTGTCTAGATGGAATGTTGAACCCGGAGTGGCACAGATGACTGGCTGAAGATGGTTGGCGGTGGAGGGGTAGCGCCGATCCGGCAGTGAGTGTGTACATACAGCTGCCTCGTGTAGAAGCACTGTAAACTGCGCGTCAAGGCAGTGGGCTAGAAACCAGGGGGTTCCAGCAGTTGCAAGTAACAGGAACGGCGTGTTCTTCAGGGTGGGCTGTGTAGGCAGATAGGCTAAACGCATTTTGGGGTATCCCCTTCCTCAGTAGCAATGTAATCAGAGTTCTGAAGTGGCCTGCAATGAGTCCAGAGCTAAATCCCATTGAACACTTGTGGAAAGATCTTAAAATTGCTGTTGGGAAAAGGCGCCCTTCTAATAAGAGAGACCTGGAGCAGTTTGCAAAGGAAGAGTGGTCCAACATTCCGGCTGAGAGGTGTAAGAAGCTTATTGATGGTTATAGGAAGCAAATTTTTTCCAAAGGGTGTGCAACCAAATATTTAGTTAAGGGTGCCAATAATTTTGTCCAGACCATTTTTGCAGTTTGTTGGGACATTATGTCCAATTTGCTTTTTTTCCTCCCTTTTTTGGTATAGTTCGAATACACACAAAGGGAATAAACATGTGCAGAAAAACATGTGTTACTGCAATCCTTTTTTGTGAGAAGTACTTCATTTTTCATGAAAGATTTTAGAGGTGCCAACATTAAAAAAAAAAAAAATATATATATATATATATATATATATATATATATATATATATATATATTTATATATTCTAGCGCTTCCCGGTTTTTACTACCTAATCCTTGTGGGGGAGGAGGAAACTTTTGTCCACATATCCCGTCCTCAAATCCTGTCCCCATATGCCCTCCTCACATCCCGACCTCATATGCTGTCCTAATATCCTGATCTTATATCTCAACCGTATATCCCATCCTCATATCCCGACCTTATATCCCGTCCTCACATTCTGTCCTCATATCCCACCTTTATGTCCCATTCTCATATCCTGACCGCATATCCCGTCCCCATATCCCATCTTCATATCTTGTCCCCATATCACAACCTCATATCCTGTCCCCATATCACAACCTCATATCCTGTCCTCATATCCCGTCCCCATATCCCATTCTAATATCCCATCCCCATATCCAACCTCATGTCCCAACCTCATATCCCGTCCCCATATCCTGTCCTCATATCCCGTCCCAATATCCTGTTCTCATATCTAATCCCCATTTTTAGTCATCATATTCTGTCCTCAGGTGGGACTGAGTTGTGATGAAGATTTTGTAAACTGAAAATAAAAGAGGTGTTTGCCTGTCAATCCTACCACACCGAAACTAGTAGATGGGGGCAAAGTACTGATTTTAACCTGCACTACAGCTACCCAGTTTAGGAAGGGGGACTGCAGACCCCGGCACATACATATAAGGGGGTTTATCCCAAATTCATTTGGAATATCTGGGGTTGTACTGCATAGTTTTAAAGTCACTGGTCACATTGATTTTAAGAAGTAATAAAATAAAAGTAGCATTTTAATAAGGGGGTTTTCCTATAAGGGATTTTGTGCCCCTGGCTTAGGCCCTAGGTTATTGTGATTATAATGGCTTAAAGGGTGGACATTTGTTTTCAAGATTGGGCATGAAATGCGTGGAGTGTGTGGCTTGCCAGCCGGACTGACGCATTCATCAGGAGATGCAGAGCGGAGCTTGTGGAGTTAAGCTTATAAAGAGGAGACAGAGAGGTAGGGAGCAAGATGCCAAGATAAGGGAGAAAGGAAGAAGAAGGATGGAGATCAAAGTTAGTGGAGATAAGATCCTGTACGGCCTGAGGGGTATTGCAGAAGAGAAGTTCAAACTTAGATCTATTAACAACCAAGCCTGACATCAAGGCAAAGCGGCCAAGAGCTTCAAAAAGATTCGGGAGGGAGATCATTGGCTTAGTGAGCATCAGAAGGAGGTCATCAGCGAACAAGTTGACTTTATACTCATGGGGGGACATTTATCAATGTTTGCTTATGTATTCCTTTTTTAGCTATTTTTTTCTTACTATTTTTTTTGCCTATGTGCGACTTATTTATCAACTGGTTTCAGCCTGTTGATAAATTTCTTTCACATAAGCAATTTTTCTTTTTTTGCTTTGGTAGTAGCTTTTTCTGCTCAATGTCTGAGCTGGAGTAAATTTAGTAGGTTTTTTCATGACATGTGACTTTTTTGCGACTTTCGCACTTGATAAATCTCTGACCACTGCAAGTCAAAAATCACTTTTTGCTTTGGTAAGCAAGATTTTTATTTTTTGCTTAGGACACTGCACATGCAAAAAGTCGCAGAAAAAAGAGTGTAGTCGCACGTGCGACTTTTATTTCACTTGTACCCCAGAGACATCAGGATGGTTCCTCAGGAGAGTTGACAGGGGCTCCATAGCGAGAGCAAATAATGCTGGGGATAGGGGACACCTCTGGCGAGTTCTTCTCTGAATGGAAATGGAAGAAGGATCAGAGGAAGGGAGTTTAAGATAAGCTTTAGGACTAAAATAGAGAGATTGTAAGGCTAAAATAAACGCCCCTGAAAAGCCAAACTTCCGAAAGACCTCAAAAAGGTAAGTCCAGGAAACTTAGTTAAAAGCCTTCTCTATGCCTAAACCCAATAGCGTAAGAGTGGTTTTGGTGGTATGTGCCCAATTGATAACATTAAGAACCTTACGAATGTTGTCAGGGGCTTGTCTCCCAGATATAAAGCCAACTTGATCGCTATGTATGAGAGATGGGAGGATAGAATTAAGTCTACGGGCTAGGATAGATGTGAATATCTTAATGTCTAAGTTAATCAGGGAGATGGGTAGGTAATTAGAGGGCAGCAGGGGATCCTTGTTGGGTTTGGGTATAACTACTATGGAAGCTTGCAAAAACTCTGGGGGTATAGGGGAACCTGATAATAATTTGGTACAGAATTTGGTAATGTATGGGGCGAGTACATGGCTGAATTTCTTATAATATTGCACAGAAAGGCCATCTGGGCTTGGTGCTTTTCCATTATTAAGGTCTGAGATAGATCTAGCAACTTCCTCGTCCATAACAAGAGAATTAAGAGAGTTTGTATCCAGTTGAGTAATAGAGGGAAGAGAGAGAGTGTGGAGAAAGGCATCAATAGCAGACGGGGGGGGGGGGGGGGGGGATGAGGAGTGCAGCGTTCTTTATATAAAGAAGAGTAGAAAGTATGAAAAACGTCATAAATACGAAAGGGATGAGAGGTAGGAATCCTCGTTCTGAGCTATATCCAATGTACATGGTTCAACCTTTTTTTTTCTGGCAAAGCATGGAAGCTAACAAATGATCTGGCTTGTTGGCCCACTTGTAATAAGAAGACTGCGTCCAGCGCAATGCCTTCTCATTATGGTCCGACAGGACAGCATCAAGTTGTAGTCTAGCAGTCCGAAGCGCTTGAGTAAGATACAGAGTGGGGTTAATCTGATGAGCTATTACAAGCCTCTCCAGTTTACGTTCTAGTTGAACCTGGGCTTGACGTCTATTACACTTAAGTTCAGCTGCTAGTTTGATAAGGCAGCCCCTAATATAGGGTTTATGGGCCATCCAAGACCAGCCTACATCATTCTCTGCGCAATGAATATGCCTGGCATATAGTAAGTGAAGTAGTGCAGCTGAGTTTGCAAGTATCCAGTCAATTCTGGTTATATAGGTTGTGGGCCGGGGAGTAGTAGTTGTACCCTTTTTGAGAACAGTTGTGTTCCCTCCAAGTGTCAGAAAGTTAATGAGCTGCATATGTGCTCATGAGGAGCCTCTGTTGTGTCCCAGTACGTCGGAACGTCTGAGAACTGGAGCGGGCAAGCTTCCCATTAAAAACTAAATTGAAATCACCACGCCAGATAAAGTGACCATATTGGAGAGAGTCAAGCCAAGAGGCAAGATTAACAAAAAATGACAGAGGGTCCTTATTAGGCACATATGAGTTGACTATGCAAAGACGGAATCCTGAAATAGGCCTTCCAGAATAAGGAAACGCCCATCAGGGTAATTGTGGACACAATGTGGAGTGAAGGGGAAGGAATTATGAAGTAAAGTGACTACCCCCCCCCCCCCCAAGATTTACTAGAATAGGAGGACATATAAAATGAGTATGCAAGTGTTTAGGAAAGGAGGATTCAGTAAAATTGCATTCTTGCAAGCATAAGATGTCAGGTTTATGTCTGAGATAGTCTATGAAGGCTATGGGGGAATTAAACCCCCTAACATTATGAGAGAGTACCTAACACATATGGAGGAGTATGGGGGAAGCTAAGAAGGTAGTAGTAGAAGGGAAGGGGACCTACGATGGCCCCCAAATACGATCATTTCAACATATGATGGCCTCACAGAGGCCATCGTATGTTGAAGGCAGCATCAACATACGATGCTTTTTTATGTTGGGGCCATCGCAAAAACGGCTATCCAACAGCGCAGACTAGACTAAATCTTCTAGCTTTAATTCAATAAGGTCTAGGCGGTCAGTGTGATCTGCAAAGATTTGTCGGTCAGTCTCAATGGCATCCGCCAGTGCGGACCTCCTAACTCCGATATTCTGTGCCCCAGATCACCCACGTGCTTTGTGAAATCAGCCACTGCCTGTGCTAGTTCAACCTTGAACATTAGCTGGATGGAGCGGAATACTTCGGCAGCATTAAGAGGATCATCAGGTTCCAGTGTGCGTGGTAAGGAGTCAGTAATTTCCTCCTCCTCTAAGAGCTCCAGGATCTGGGCAGGAGATGGAGCTGGCGCCATCTTGGCTCTGGCGCTCGAACGGAAAATGTCTGGGATAGTCTGCGAAAGAGACGGACCAGCTCCCATCTTGTCCATCTTAGACATAAGGGCCATTTGTAAAGGCAAGTTTTGCTGTTGATTGACAGATGGCGCACACGCAGGAGAACACGGTTGCAGCGGGCAGGTTTGTTTAGCCTTAGTGCACTGTGTGTGCAGGTTCACAAGCCTATTTTAGGAGCTAGATGCACTAGAAGCTCTAACTTTTGATCAATAGTCAGCATATGTAAAGTGTATCATCTTTGTTATAGTCCTTTATTACATATTTTAATGTATTTTTATTATGTTAGGTGCAGTGGATAAAAATATACCATTACCATATGAAAACTGTAAACAAGCAGGTTAGCAGTTGTTAATAGATTTTATTATTTGGGTGTGAGTGTGCCTTATTTAGTACTTTTAGGGAGCAACGGTCTGACATTTGGGACTCATTGTCTCGTGAACACATTAGTTCTCCCTGCAGCTGCTTATTAAAGGGGTGTTCTGGGAAAATATAAATGAAATGAGAGGAAAATACTTTTCAATAAAGTCTAAAGATTTATACATAAAATCTCCACTTTACTGCTCATTGTTCACCTCCTACCCTTCTTTGTTTCACTACTTGCTGGTCACCTCTCCTTCCTCTGTATTTCACTGGATACCTATCCTACCCTATCACAATGATGTGTAACAGGCCATTTTATTACCACATGCTGGTCTGGGAAAATGTAGGCAGAAAATAGACTGCTCAAAAAAAAATAAAGGGAACACTAATATAACACATCCTAGATCTGAATGAATGAACTAATCGTATGAAATACTTTCCGCTTTACATAGTTGAATGTGCTGAGAACAAAATCACACAAAAATTATCAATGGAAATCAAATTTATCTACCCATGGAGGTCTGGATATGAAGTCACACTCAAAATCAAAGTGGAAAACCACACTACAGGCTGATCTAACTTTGATGTAATGTCCTTAAAACAAGTCAAAATGAGGCTCAGTAGTGTGTGTGGCCTCCACGTGCCCGTATGACCTCCCTACAATGCCTGGGCATGCTCCTGATGAGGTGGCTCCTGGACAGTCTGTGGTGCAACGTGGCGATGGTGGATGGAGCAAGACATGATGTCCAAGATGTGCTTAATCGGATTCAGGTCTGGGGAATGGGCGGGCCAGTCCATAGCATCAATGCCTTCCTCTTGCAGGAACTGCTGACACACTCCAGCCACATGAGGTCTAGCATCATCTTTAGAGATGAGCGAACTTACAGTAAATTCGATTCGTCACAAACTTCTTGGCTCGGCAGTTATCCTGCGTAAATTAGTTCAGCCTTCAGGTGCTCCGGTGGGCTGGAAAAGGTGGATACATTCCTAGGAAAGAGTCTCCTAGAACCGTATCCACCTTTTCCAGCCCACCGGAGCACCTGAAAGCTGAACTAATTTATGCAGGATAAGCCATCAACTGCCGAGCCGAGAAGTTTGTGACGAATCGAATTTACTGTAAGTTCGCTCATCTCTAATTGTCTTGCATTAGGAGGAACCCAGGGCCAACCACACCAGCATATGGTCTCACAAGGGGTCTGAGGATCTCATCTTGTTACCTAATGGCAGTCAGGCTACCTCTGGCAAGCACATGGAGGGCTGTGCGAACACCCCCAAAGAAACGCCACCCCACACCATTACTGACCCACCGCCAAACTGGTCATGCTGGAGGATGTTGCAGGCAGCAGAACATTCTCCATGGCATCTCCAGACTCTGTCACGTCTGTCACATGTGCTCTGTGTGAAGAGCACAGGGTGCCAGTGGTGAATTTGCCAATCTTGGCATTCTCTGGCAAATTCCAAATGCCTGCACAGTTTTGGGCTGTAAGCACAACCCCCACCTGTGGATGTCAGGCCCTCAAACCACTCTCATGGAGTCTGACTGTTTGAGTGGACACATGCACATTTGTGGCCTGCTGGATGGTCATTTTGCAGGGCTCTGACAATGCTCCTCCTTGCACAAAGACGGAGGTAGCGGTCTTGCTGCTGGGTTGTTGCCCTCCTACGACCTCCTCCACGTCTCCTGATGTACTGGCCTGTCTCCTGGTAGCGCCTCCATGCTCTGGACACTATGCTGACAGACACAGCAAACCTTCTTGCCACAGCTCGCATTGATGTGCCATCCTGGATGAGCTGCACTACCTGAGCCACTTGTGTGGGTTGTAGACTCTGTCTCATGCTACCACTAGAGTGAAAGCACCACCAGCATTCAAAAGTGACCAAAACATCAGCCAGGAAGCATAAAACTGAGAAGTGGTCTGTGGTCACCACCTGCAGAACCACTTCTTTATTGGGGTGTCTTGCTAATTGCCTATAATTCCCACCTGTTGTCTGTTCCATTTGCACAACAGCATGTGAAATTGATTGTTAATCAGTGTTGCTTCCTGAGTGGACAGTGTGATTTCACAGAAGTGTGATTGACTTGGAGTTACATTGTGTTGTTTAAGTGTTCCCTTTATTTTTTTTCAGCAGTGTATATTGTAAAGTTTAAGCACAGTTCGGCCCCTTCACCAGTTAGTCCAACCACTCTGTACACTGTCACCTCCTCAACCTCCCTCAATATCTTTTTAAACTCTGATACCTGTGCTGGAAAGGTCAATTATTGGTATGTATAGATAGATAGATAGATAGATTCAGGGTAAAATGACCTATACAGCCATGTCTTTAAAACCTGCTGACAGGTCTGCTTTAAATGTCCAGGCAATGTGTGTGTGTGTGTGTGTGTGTGTGTATAATAGCTCTGTTGCCTGTAGAATGTACAACAGTTTTCCCTTTTACACATTCTATATTTTGATTGTTAATTTTACCTCAGTTTAGCTCCAGAAGGGGTAGGGACTGACTACTATGAGAGTTCCCAATATTCAGCAGCACTGTGCCCTGTCCACTAGATCACAATTCTTTCCAGGCTTCTAATGAAATAGCAAAGTGTCCTGATCAATGTTCTAGGTTAGAGCCTTGTTTTCTCCCATCTCAATACTGTGTTCTAGAGCCCTGCGTGGGACTGGTGGGATGATTTTGTTGACCAATCCCACCTGCTCCCGCTGAAATGTTTGTCCAATCCCGCCCGCTCCCGCTGAAATGTTTGTCCTATCCCGCCCGCTCCCGCTAACATAGGAATGTACAGATATTAGAGTGCAATGCTCTGCACATACTCCCCATGTATAGCAATAGCAGTGTGTGTAGTACACACACTGCTATACATGGGGGATATGTGCAGAGCATTGCACTCTAGTGTATGTACAGATGTAAATAGCAGTCACTGTGTATGCCCTGGGTCAATGACTGATGCAATGCTCTGCACATACCTGGCCTACAGGTATGTAAGCTAATTTTTGCTCCGTGGTCTGTAGTTTTTATTGGTACCATTTTTGTTTTAATAGGACACTTTGATCACTTTATTTATTTTTTTATGGCATATGAAGAGACCAAAAATGCTCAATGACTTTAGTATTTTTTTCACTTGTATGCCATCTACCGTGCAATTTAATTAACATTATTTTGTAATAGTTCAGACCTTTACGCACGTGGCGATACCACATACTTTTTAAATTTTTTTTTTTTTTATACATTATTTTTAGAGATGAGCAAATCGATTCAGACAAAGTCAAATTCGTTCCGAATTTCATGAAAAATTTGATTCGGACTAAATCCAAACTTTGACTTGATTCAAAATAAGGAATTTCTTCATTAGAGACACCCCTGCGATCGTCCTGTATAATGTATAGATGCGAGCAGCTTTCTCCTGCGCTCACATCTCTGCAATAGATAGGACAATCGCAGCGGGTGTCAGGAGTGACACCTGCGGTGATCTGTCCTTAACTGCAGGTACTACTGCTCCCAACATGGAGCACACACTGCTCCATTCTGGGAGCTGTAGTACCTGCATTAATAGACCGATTGCAGGGGGTGTCACTTCTGACACTCGATACGATCATCCTGTATAATGTATAGATGCAGGCGGCCGGCCGCTCTTCTCTGGTCCCACTGTAGTATGAGTATATGCTGTATATACCTATTATTTATATTTCCCGCAGAGAGCTGTGAGTGGCTGGAACCATCTGGCCAATCACAGCTCTCTGCGAGAAATATGAATGAGTGATGTGAATTCTATTCACATCACTGGCCAGCCAAAGTATAGTGCAGAGATGCGAGCGCAGGAGAAAGCCGCTCCATCTCTGCAATAGCAAGGACAATCGCAGCGGGTGTCAGGAGTGACACCCTGGGCAATATGCCTATTAGTACAGGTACTACAGCTCCCATCATGGAACAGTCTGTTCCATGCTGGGAGTAGTAGTACTACCTAAAAAATGTACAAAATAGAGAAAAAAAAGTGAAACACACACACATGCACACTTTATTAAACACAATATTAAAATACATTACTAATATAAAAAATTTTAAATAAATTATAAAAAAAAAAATGGTATTATTTTTACATTTAAATGGCCCCTTTCTACATTTATATTATTGTCGGCTACATTTTTAGGTCCCTGCCCGCCCACATAAATTGATCCCTGTTTAAAAATTAACATTACCATTTTTTTTGTCTTTCAATTTTCCAGAGTGGGCAGGGAACAGAAAATTCAGCACTCAATATAAAACATGGGGCTAAAAAAGTAAAGTGAAAAAAAAAAAATAAATTGAGTTGGAACGAAAACTAGAAAATAAATTATGAAATGAACTCCTCATTCATTTTTAATATTGAGCACTGAATTTTCTGGTACCTTCCCGCTCCCGAAAATTAAAAGACAAAATTTTTTTTATTCTAGCCGACAATAATAAAAATGTAGAAAGGGGCCATTTAAATGTAAAAATAATATATTTTTTATAATTATTTTATTTTTATTATAATAATGTATTTTAATATTCTGTTTCTGTGTTTCACTTTTTTTTTCTACATTTTTTAGGTAGAACTACTACTCCCAGCATGGAGCAGACTGTTCCATGATGGGAGCTGTAGTACCTGTACTAATAGACAGATTGCCCCGGGTGTCACTCCTGACACCCCATGCGATTGTCCTTTCTATTACAGAGATGGAGCAGCTTTCTCCTGCGCTCGCATCTCTGCACTATACTCCGGCCAGCCAGTGATATATAGAATTCACATCACTCATTCATATTTCTCGCAGAGAGCTGTGATTGGCCAGATAGCTGGAACCAATCACAGCTCTCTGTGATTGAATAATAGGTACAGTCATGGCCGTAAATGTTGGCACCCCTAAATTTTTCTTGAAAATGAAGTATTTCTCACAGAAAAGAGTTGTAGTAACACATGTTTTGCTATACACATGTTTATTCCCTTTGTGTGTAATGGAACTAAACCAAAAAAGGAGGAAAAAAAGTAAATTGGACATAATGTCACACCAAACCCCAAAAATGGTCTGGACAAAATTATTGGCACTCTTAACTTAATATTTGGTTGCATACCCTTTTGGAAAAAATTACTGAAATCAGTCGCTTTCTATAACCATCAATAAGCTTCTTACACCTCTCAGCCAGAATGTTGGACCACTCTTCCTTTGCAAACTGCTCCAGGTCTCTCTTATTGGAAGGGCGCCTTTTCCCAACAGCAATTTTAAGATCTCTCCACAGGTGTTCAATGGGATTTAGATCTGGACTCATTGCTGGCCACTTCAGAACTCTCCAGCGCTTTGTTGCCATCCATTTCTGGGTGCTTTTTGATGTATGTTTGGGGTCATTGTCCTACTGGAATATAATATCAAAAATCTCCCATAGAATACCCAGGGCTTATTTAAATTTCAAAAACAAAGTGTTAAGGGGGGATGCTAGGGACAATTGTATTTTAATTCAGCAACCTGGGAATGGTGGAATATGAGGCTTGGAGTGGTCCAGATATAAGGGAATAACAGATATTGACCCAAATAAAAGGAATAAAAGAATATGAATAATATGAACCATTACTAAATATCTCCAGAATCAAACATGTCCTAAGAACCTGAACCCAAACCTGGGTTGTTATTTTAATACACAATTTGTATTATTTTGAACACAACTTTGGAATTTTTAATAAAAATATAATAAAAGTGATGTTTTAAAGGGGTAACCCTAGCAAAGGGCTTAGTCCCGGAAGGGCTTTATGCCCTGAAGGGAATTGGGTTTTGAAATTGTCCTGCTGGAAGACCCAAGATCTCGGACGCAAACCCAGCTTTCTGACACTTTGCTGCACAGTGCGACCCAAAATCCATTGGTAATCCTCAGATTTCATGATGCCTTGCACACATTCAAAGCACCCAGTGCCAGAGGCAGCAAAACAACCCAAAATCATCAT
Organism: Hyla sarda; assembly: GCF_029499605.1. Taxonomy (NCBI): domain Eukaryota; kingdom Metazoa; phylum Chordata; class Amphibia; order Anura; family Hylidae; genus Hyla; species Hyla sarda. The sequence goes on along the minus strand of NC_079190.1, from coordinate 249,371,181 downwards.
TAAACCGCCTCCATATTTCACTGTAGGTACTGTGTTTTTTTTCTTTGAAGGTCTCATTCCGTTTTTGGCAAACAGTAGAATGATGTGCTTTACCAAAAAGCTCTATCTTGGTCTCATCTGTCCACAATACATTTTCCCAGAAGGATTTTAGCTTACTCAAGTTCATTTTGGCAAAATGTAGTCTTGCTTTCGTATGTCTCTGTGTCAGCAGTGGGGTCCTCCTGGGTCTCCTGCCATAGCGTTTCATTTCATTTAAATGTTGACGGATAGTTTGTGCTGACAATGATGCTCCCTGAGCCTGCAGGACAGCTTGAATATCTTTGGAACTTGTTTGGGGCTGCTTATACACTATCCGGACTATCCTGCGTTGAAACCTTTCATCAATTTTTCTCTTCCATCCACGCCCAGGGAGATTAGCTACAGTGCCATGGGTTGCAAACTTCTTGATAATGTTGCGCACTGTGGACAAAGGCAAATCTAGATCTCTGGAGATGGACTTGTAACCTTGAGATTGTTGATATTTTTCCACAATTTTGGTTCTCAAGTCCTCAGACAAATCTCTTCTCCTCTTTCTGTTGTCCATGCTTAGTGAGGCACACACACAGACACACAATGCAAAGACTAAGTGAACTTCTCTCCTTTTTATCTGCTTTCAGGTGTGATTTTTTTTATTATGTTGCTCACACCTGTTACTTGTCTAAGGTGAGTTTAAAGTAGCATCACATGCTTGAAACAATCTTATTTTTCCACAATTTTGAAAGGGTGGCAATAATTTTGTCCAGACCATTTTTGGAGTTTTGCCTGACATTATGTCCAATTAGCTTTTTTTTTTTCCCTCCCTTTTTTGATTTAGTTCCAATACATACAAAGGGAATAAACAGGTGTATAGGAAAACATGTGTTACTGCAATCCTTTTCTGTGAGAAATACTTAATTATCTCAAAAAATTTCAGGGGTGCCAGCATTTACGGCCATGACTGTATATATACGGCATATACTCATACTACAGTGGGACTAGAGAAGAACGGCCACCCGCCCGCATCTATACATTATACAGGACGATCGCATCTGGTGTGAAAAGTGACACCCGCTGTGATCTGTCTTTTAATGCAGGTACTACAGCTCCCAGCATGGAGCAGAGTGTGCTCCATGTTGGGAGTAGTAGTACCTGCAGTCTAGGACAGATCACAGCGGGTGTCACTCCTGATACCCAATGCGATCGTCCTATCTAGATGGGAGAAAGCTGCCCGCATCTATACATTATACAGGACGATCGCAGTGGGTGTCAGGAGTGAGTCCCGGGGCGATCTGTCTATTAGCACAGGTACTACTATTCCCTCCCATCATGGAACAGTCTGTTCCATGCTGGGAGTAGTAGTACTACCTAAAAAATGTTTAAAAAAAATAGAGAGAAAAAAGTGAAACACACACACTTTATTAAACTTTTTTTTTATTTTATTTTATTTTTTACACTTTTTACTTTTTGTTATAGTATGCAGACTGCAGAGCATTGCATCCTAGGGTCTGTAGAAAACACCTGCCCTAAACACATCTGCACATACCCCCCTATGTGTATAGCAGTGTGTGTATATACATTCCGATATAGGTGGGGGTATGTGTAGTGCATTGCACCCTTGTCTGTAGTACAGTGAGTGCACTGTACTGTGAGTTTTCAGTGAGTGCACAGTTTCTGAGCAGTTTCACAATCAGATGCTGTATGTATGGAACATTTCTACCCTAGAAGCATGAAATACATAGGTTTATGTTTATTAACACCTGTTGCTGTTTGTCCCTGTCAACCTCTATTCTGATAAACATAAATATCTCATACTAACATCAGATATTGACATGTAAATGAGTAGGGCTGTAACAGGTATTTCTATATTAATGACTCCTGAATGTCAAATCTTTCTAGATATACAGGGATTGGTATGGGCAAGGAAGATGTGTGATTGCATAACTTGGCAGATTTGGTATTCAGGAGTCTGGGAAAGCTAAGTAGCAACCACTGGAGAAAGTGGATGGTTGCTATATTGTTGAATCCCGTGTGACATGAATTTTAAAACAGTGGTTCCACTGCGCCACTCACAAAAACACAAAAGAGGTTACTCAAGGACTGCCAATGTGGAGCATTATACTGTTTAAAACACACCAATTGATGTGCATAGGGAAACCGTATATTTGCAGAAAAAATGATCTGTGCTCAGGTCAGTGGTAGCAAAGTAGGGACAAAAAAATACCTAGGTACCTAAAGTCCTAAGTTCAAACTTAAAATAAAAAAAATTTAGGAGCCAAAATTGTTACAAAAAAAAATTTTTTATGCAATTCCTGTTGCATTTTTGAATGCGCTAATACTGCAACAGAAAGTACTAATACAGATCAGTGTGATGAATGGATTATATACACTTTTATGACGTGGACATATTTAAAGTTTATTAATAAAGTCCCTTAAATATGTCAGTGTTAATATATTTTATTAGGGCATATGGACGCCATAGGGGCTGTCATATATTATATGGACATCGCAATATTGCATGTCATCTGCTGTGGCAAAAATAGGGAAAATGTGTATTTAACCAAATCTTCCCCCTGGTAATATAAAATGATAGCTGGATTGAAGGGTCATCTATGTTGAGAAGTAGTATTTTAGACTCATTGGAGTTATAAGCCCAGAGGGAGCAGTGAATTGTATCCGTTACTAATTTTCCCACGAAACTACAGATCTATCTGCTCAGCTACTATTGCTCCATAACTTGCTGCTCACAGATCAGACCATCAGGTATACTGATACAGGTATGATTTGTTGTAAATGAGCCATGCAAAAAAAGACCCAAGTGCAGCATTTTTACCTTGTTCTTTTTCATTATGCTGGTATGAATACGTTTTTTTTTTATATTAGTTATATATCATATTAAGATCCTGTATATTTAGTGGAAATGAAAGCATGAAGGAAAGTGTATCTCCCACATTGTTATTAGCATATTACTCTAAACTTTAGAAGGTGAATAGACCACTTTTTGAGCCAGTTTTCTTTTTTTTTTTCTTCTTCTTTTACATCAGTAAAAAACAGCCCAAAAAGGTCGTCTCAAAGAGGATTCATTGTATGTGTGAGTGGTGTAAAAAAAATGTCCATTATAATAATAGTATTCCTACAATCTGTGGTCCTATAGGGAGATCTCCTTTTCCAGTGATATATAAAGGGATTATCTGGAATAGAACTTTTTTATTTTACTTATTTATAAAAAAAAAACAAGCTTACCCAGAATGCTGGCATGAAATGAACCCAAGCATACAAGAACTGTGCTTACCTCCCGTCGCTTCCCTGGAGCCTCCAATATTCAGATCCCGACCACTGCTGCAGTCTTCTTCCTGCTTCTTGTGGTTGACTCGTCACATTGACCACCTTGGCGGGTAATAGACTGAGCGGCAGTGTGATTTATTGAGCCCCGGCACAATGCCGCTCAGGTTATTACAAGCCGATGCAGGACATTGCTGCAGCTGCCGATTAGCTGAGTGGCAGTGTGACATGAAGACTACAAGAAGCAGGAAGAAGACTGGAGTGGGGGCTGGTTCCCAGAACACCAGAGGCATCAAAGCAGCGGCAGGAGGTAAGTCCAGTTTTTTTTGGTTTAATGTGGGCATTCTTTAAAAAAAAAAAAAAAAAATGTTCTATCAAGGATAACCCCCTTGTGGTAGAGTATTATATTGTTGTAGTATTTTGGATGTTATTAATAATTCAGTAGATTAATATTCTCTATATGCCAGGTTTAAGGGTGCACTACATGTATGTTAGCATGGGACACATGAGCCATACACCTGCTGTAAGGGGAGCCACTAATAGTTTGGCACTCAAAGCTTGGAGTCCTTACCAATCTTAAATTAAAGAGAACATGTCACATTTAAAATCTGTTTAAGGGTGGGTTCACATGTAACTAATCCGCAGCTTATTTGACACTGCGGATCTGCCAATGATGACTCTATAGTGTGCCTCCTGCTGTGCCTGAGTTGTCTGCTCGTAGGAGCAATCTCCAAGCAGACACACAGGGACGAGCAGACACACAGGGACATACAAGTCATCGTGCACATGCGCAGTGTACTCAGACATCTCGCCCACTCTCGGCCTACCTCAGGTCTCTGTGTGTCTGCTCATAGAAGCGGATTGCTACTACAAGCAGACAACACAGGAACAGCAGGAGGCACACCAAAGGGTCTGTCATCAGTGGATCCCCAGGGTAAAATACACTGCGGATCTATTACTTTATAAGTGCAGAAGCCTAAAGTATCCATCCATAAGACCCTAAACACAAGCCTGTCAGTAAGGACAAGAGCCCTGCTCCTATGCAGGATGGGTACTATGAGGAGGAGCTGAAGTATGAGAGAGCCACAACTGGGGACAAGAGGCTCAGGTATACAGGACCAGCTTCAATAAGACTTCTATTTTAAGTGTGGATATAAAGAGCCATCTCTCTTTTCATTCCATTACCTTCACAAATAAATTAACTAACTTTACCAATGCATTATGTGTACCTTAAAATGGTAACACCAGATAACAAACCCTCATATAGGTATGTTGGAAGAAAACGTTATAGGTTTCGCGATGCACAGCTGTAACAATTATAAAAATCAAGGAGTCCCCAAGTTCTAAAGGTGCTAATAATATTTTGCAAAAATAACCAGTAACTTCTGTTCAGTTGGTGAACATTGTATTCTGTAATACCAGTTTCTTGGCAAACAGGGTAAACAAAAATACTCTGATGTATAAGCAGCTTACACGTAAAATTACTAAATATAATCATCAAACAAGAATTATCATGTAAAAAAAACTTCCAAAGCATAGGGGATATATTTTAGATCCCGAGGGGTCAAAGTGCTGGGGCCCCCTGCGATCTCCTGTTTGGAGCCCTGGCTCTCCTTCACAGCGGCATGTCACGACCCCAGCCTGAAGCGTGGGCCACCACGCCCCCTCTATATAGCTCTATGGGAGAGCCGAAGATTGCCAAATGGCTCTCCCATATACTTATATGGAGGGGGTGTGGCCCCCCCCCCCCCCCCCCCCCCGGGTGCTCCAAACAGAAGATTGCCTGGACCCCCCCGCAATCTAAAACATCCCCTATCCTTTGGATAGGGGATATGTTTTTTTTTTTTTTTTACATGATACTTCTCCTTTAAAGCTGAAGACGTAATCACAGATATTTTCTATTTTTGGATGGGTTTCACACAGGTGTAATTTGTTCACATTAAAGCCACAAGTCCTGGACTGACATCTGTCATCAGACCGGTGACCAGTCCGGGACTGGTGGCTATAATATAGATGCGAAAATATAGCCAAATTATTCCCATATGAAATAAGCCTAAGGGTGGAATTTTGATGGTAAGGTTGGGTTCACACACAGTATTTTGATCAGTATTTTTAGGAAAAAGTAAGAGTGATTTCAAAACAACAAAAAAGCTGCAGATCTTTCCATTATAGTTTTTCTCTGTGTAAGGCTGGGTTCACATCACGTTTTTACCAATACGGGCCGGAGTGAGACGCTGACTCCGGTCGGCTCATTTTTGCCCCGTATGCGTTTTTCCAATGCACCTCAAACCGTGGTCTACTACGATTTTAGGTGCGGTGGAAAAACCGCATACGGGGCAAAAATGAGCCGTCCGGAGTCAGCGACTCACTTTGGCCGGCTCATTGAAATGAATTACATACGGGAGGCATACGGCAGGGATACGGGAGCGCAAGGTTTTAGTTCCCCCCCCCCCAGCCGTATGCGGTCCCGTATTGGTAAAAACGCGATGTGAACCTAGCCTCAGTTCCACTCTTGGTTTTACCCAAAATGCTGACTAAAATACTGTGCGTGGTCCCAGTCTAATTTTTCACAGGATAAGACTTGTCAGTAAAAATTTGCTTAAAATTGGATTGTTAGAACAACTGGCAATTTTATAGCATCTCCTGATAATGTGATATGTATCACCATGTGACAGGAAACAGAATGCCATGAATTGACATTCTATTCTCTGCCTATGTAAATGCATACCCCGCAACTAGCAAATGTACTAACCTGTGAGAAATGGATCATGAGATTAGGAAAAATTCTTTCTGCATAAATGTGCACATATCTGAAAAACAGAATTATTACAGTTGAGCAGTCACATGTAAATGTACTTTGCCATGTGATGAGTAATGCTATAGTAAATCTGTCAACAACTTGTTACAGTACAGACTGAGAAGGATATTACAATAGTAAGAGATTTAAATAGATTGTGCAGCACAGCAGCTCTCTCTTGGATGATGTGTTGCTTTATATATAAAACTGACACAAGTTCACAATGCATTGGTAACAGAGTGACGCACAATAACCTCAAATATAGAAAATACAAAATAGCCAATAAAAGCATAATAATGTTGTGGAAAATAGAATACAAAACTGTGAGATTCTCATACCATTGCTAGCAACAAGCATATTTAATAACAACTTTATTATAACTTACTAAAACCATTAGCCTATAGGCATTTAAAAGTGCACCAGCAACAGTGTGTGAACACACGCATACTAACCGGACAGACAAACCTGTGGATTAGTGAAGAAAGCACATCATGACATAGTCATATTTTTATGCTAACTATATTAAAAATGGAAAATATCTAAGTAACCAAATACAACAGGCTACAAGAATATGATGTTATCTCCGTTATATAACATCCTGTCTCTTATTTAATCTGTCATGACTAATATACAGTCATGGCCGTAAATGTTGGCACCCTAAAATTTTTCAAGAAAATTAAGTATTTCTCACAGAAAAGGATTGCAGTAACATATGTTTTGCTATACACATGTTTATTCCCTTTGTGTGTATTGGAACTAAAGCAAAAAAGGGAGGAAAAAAAGCAAATTGGACATAATGTCACACCAAACTCCAAAAATGGGCTGGACATGGTCAGGATTAGGTACTGAGTGATATATTTTAAGAAAAAATTTTGTTGGATCTGCTTTAATGTAGCCTGGCATCTCACCAATGAACGGCTGAAGCATGGCTTCGGCCCACGCACATAATCGTTCGTTCAGTGATGAAATGGCAGCCACAAAAGGTCGCATTGTAGGAGGAAATGTGTTTTTATGAACTTTGGGGGTGGAATGAAAAATTGGTGTCACCGGGTGTTGCACCACAAGATACTTACTTTTGTCTTTTATTAAAGACACCAGTAACCATCCCAAAGTTCCTGATGTTCCCGTGTGAAGCTAACGGTTTGGACGCTTCGCAAGGGCCTGTATGTAAAGACATCCATTAACTTGAACTCTAACGGACTCTAAGGTGAGTTTTACCTCACCAGAAATAGAGTCCGCTGAGTCTGTGGCGGATGTGAGAGAGCCTTAGTGGTGTCAGGATCGAGAACTCTGGCTGCTTCCTCCTCCCCTCTGCCAACGTCATCTAGAGTGTCGGAGAACATCACTTCATCAAAAAACACTAAGTTAGGGGGAAGCGCCGGCTGGCCAAGATGCGGGACTCTCTACAGCCAAAGGAGGTGAGATCTGTACCCGTCTTTAACTTGTCCGCCAAGTTACTTTCTGAAGTTCTGAAGCTTTCATTGCTGTCACAGGGCTTGTCCAATTACCCATCATTTAATTTAGACCTATTTAGGACTTAACGGGACATTAATAAATTTATTAGAAACATTACGTTACGGAAAGATTTTTCAGCTATTAATGTCCTGACTGCTATGTCCGATAATTGTGTTTGATGTTCCTAATTCTTCTGACATAAATGAATTGCAATTGAATGCAGTTGTGTGTGAGGAACATAATTTGTTATCTCAAGTTATCTTTAGTTACAGGTAAAACAGCAGGTTTTTCCTTTGAGGAATTTAGGGCTCTGACCTCCTACAATTGCATACAATTTATAGCAGTGACTCTGTGCCTTAATTCATTGTCATGAATACTGATTTTTATTCTGTCATGTCAAGGAAAGACTTTGACAACTTTCAGGAGGCAGTTTAATGGGATGTATGTAAATTGTCTAAAGAGGTTAGGCAAAGCAAAAATAATATGTCATATTCATAGAGAAAGACCTTGGAACACCTGGAAAAATCGGACGACATTGTCTCCGACAAGTGGACAAAGGTGGCGCTATAGTCATTCTCAACAAGGGTCTGTATGGGAAACTTAATATGACTATGTTGATGGATATCTCTACATCTACATCGCCCTTGCAAAGCGACCCAATCGTCACCTGCACACGGGAACTTCAGAAACCTTGTGAACCTTGGGGTGGCTATTGGCATCTTTAATAAAAGTGGGTATCTTGTGGTACAAGATACCCACTTCCTCCATCCATAGGTCCCTTTTGGTTGTTTCTTGTGGTACAACACCCGGTGACACCAAGTCATACCACATGATAAGGCTAGAGTTGCAATGAGCTGGTTCCTCACAACATATTGTCATTAATTGGTGATCTGCAGGAATTTATTATTTAAGTTGTTGAATTTTTGTGTTTGAAGGGAACTTTTTCCTGCCGATCTCGCGAACATATATATGTGTTGGTGGGAAAGGGGGACTCTCTTCGCCCACCATAATCCTTTAGTATCTTGTATCCAATGGTATGGCCTATACATCGATGATCTCTGCTTTATTTGGGGATCCGATGTATCAGCCAAAAAGGAATTTGTGTATTACTTTAACTCTAATTATGTAAATCTCCGTTTCACTGTCTTTCACGATACAGGAACCATGCCGTTTTTAGATCTGAGATTGGTGGGAGACTGCCCCTCGGGTAAAATTATTACTACTACTTACCAAAAGGACACCGTGGCAAATTCGATTTTACACGCAGGGTCGTGTCATTCCCCCCATGTAACTAAAAATTTGCCTGTAGGGAAGATGATACGAGCCCGACGCAACTGTACCCTAGACAAAGATTTTAAGTTAGAATGCTATATTGTACAAAAGTATATTCCTATGATTAGTGCTGATCCTGCTTTTGCATTTGTATTTAAGAATGGGCTACAATGTGTCCCTACAAGAGCTATTACTATTGGACAAAGGCTATCCCCTAGCCTGTTCTGTAGCTATACCAACCATAAACGCACTTGGCTCACCTTACCATTTCCAAGGGTCATGGTTTTTTGCTAAAGTCCCATGCAAGTCTGAGACTTTTCTGGTGCCTTACACCACAAGCTCTGCTCTGCATCTCCTGGTGAGTGAGTTTGTCCAGCCTGCAAGCCGCACCCCTCCCACACGCCATGTCCCTTATGCAAGTCACAACCCTTCCATTTTTAGCCTCTTTTTTGTTTCGGCTTGAGGCCGAAAACACCTTATTCACCTGCTTCCCCCATATCACAGGTCCTTTAACCACAATCTCTTCATCACAGCTCAGCCCCACCTTACTACATAAACTCTGCATATCCGGGTGAATGTGTTGGTTCAACTTGAGAGCCATGCCCCCTCTCCATAAAGTTTTACAGATTTGTGAGATCCAGATTCCATGCCAAAGGGGTATCACTTCACAAATATTTTTGTTTCGGAGTGTGTATTTTTTTCTTACTGTATATTAAGCTGAAATGTCTTTTTAATTCCTTTAAAATAGAAAATTCCTTTAAAAAAGTATTTCAGATTCAGGACTGTAAGGTGCACAAAAAGAAAGCATTACTTATTTGCTTGTGTAAGCTATATGTTGTTTTTTTAGCTGATAAATAGCATGTATTTGCAATGAAAAAATATCAACAAGTGTAGCTGTTACATCTGCTTTATTTTTTTTTATTAAATCTACTTTCACTTTATGCTTTAGATTTTACTATGCAGTATTGGTAAAATTGGACATTTCATAGAAACTAGTAAAAAGTTTTGATCGGTCGAGGTTATTTATTTATTTTTTATTTTTTTTAAAGCCGAGGAACGTGCTCTCGATTCACCCAAAGTGCAAGAAAAAGTGCAAACGTGTTACACTAAAAAAACGTGCACAAAGGATGCGGTCTATCGCAAGCCCTTCTCCGATAGGAGAGAGGCCCCCAACAAACCTTACCCTTCGCCTCCGGACCAAAAGGTACCTGCGAGGTTCCAGGTTCGATGTCCCTTTTCGCCGAAGCTACTAGGGGACCACAAATGCTCCCGGCATCCCCCTTGGCGTTAGCCAAGGTATCTGCCCGCAGAGCCGATAACGGTAGGTACCCTGCCAAAGCAGGAGTACCCAGGGTGTTTGCAGGGAGGTGCGGAACCTAATGGCCACACACACCTCCCCTAGACCGCCAGGAGGGACACCCAGAAGGGCTACCGCATCCTGACAAATCCTGTGAACATACAACACGCAAAAAGTGACACAGTGAGACAAAAAGAAATAAATAAGTGAATGTGTGCAGATATACTGCCCGGACATCCGGCCGGATCTATAAAAATTTCTCTGATCCTAGCCAGAAGGCCGGGAATCAAGAGGTGAGTGCCACAAGGTGAAGAGATTATGGTGCCCGTGCTTCAACTCAGTGAGCCCATCCTCCCAGTGAGTTTCGGCACCTCGGGGTCACCACTCCCCGAGGCACAAAAGTACTTCGGCTCTAGACCCTCTCAGCCTCATGGCGAGACCCGGAGGGAACAGGTCACATCGGGGCAGCCGTCGAGCTGATTCCTCAGAACCAGCCCCGGAAAGCCCTGGTACACCTGCATCCTCCATGCAGCACCCATCCCCACCAGCATGAAAACTGATAAGAACAGATACTACACTTGATCTTAGCCAAAAGGCCGAGAAGCGATCAGTCGGGGTATGCGTGCTGAGACCCCCACTGTTTGGCTGAATGAGTAGAGTGAAGCTCTCAGCTTAGCACTTCGTTCTATGTCTCTCTCCTTGCTGCAGGAGACAGATTGTAGAGAAAGTCTATGGAGCTTATCACCTACAGCATGGAAAGCAACAGGGAGATAAACACTTAGCTGAATGCTCCTCCCATTTTTTTCTAGCGATTGGTGAATGATACAAAGCTTTTATTTGTTGATATCCTTTTATAATTTTCTGCTGTGAAAGTGCTGACGTGCGTCCAATTCATGAAATGGCGTACAGCATATGATAAATTTGACAGCTAGTGCTGTGTGTTACTGTATTGCATTGCTAACCCTCTGCTGACCCCTATAACTTTCTTATTTTTCCATATATGGGGCTGTTTAAGGACTCATTTTTCTTGCCATTATCTGTAGTTTCTAACAGTACCACTTTTATGTATATGTGTTTTGGTCACTTTTTTAGGGTGTTTTTTTATTTTTTATTTTAGATGGGATGTGACCAAAAATCAGCAATTTCAGACATAGCATTTCTGCACACAGTGATACCAAATATGTTTATTTTTTTTATTTTAAGCTGCCAGATATTTTGTTGGTGCCTGGACTGTTATCAGGCGGTGAAGTTGAGATTATTATGCTATGATAACATAAAGAAAGGTATAGTCTTTGTCAAGGTCAGATTGTATTTGAATTGCGTTGATCTTAGGCTTCACTAGTAGGGCACTACAAACTTGTAAGTGTGTATGACTCTCTTGACTTAACCTGTTATTTTCCTGTTCATTCATTCACCATGTATAAACATGTTATCAAATAACCTTGTAAAAAGAAAAGGATACTACTGTAGTTATGTATTTTTTATTGCAATACAATGAGACTTCTTTAACCCATTAAGGACCAAGCCCATTTTGACCTTAAGGACCAGAGCATTTTTTGCAAATCTGACCACTGTCACTTTAAGCATTAATAACTCAGGGATGCTTTTACTTATGAATTTTATTCCAAGATTGTTTTTTGTCACATATTCTACTTTGTTAGTGCTAAATTTTGGTCGATACTTGCATCATTTCTTGGTGAAAAATTCCAAAATTTCATGAAAAACTTGAAAAATTTGCATTTTTCTAACTTTGAAGCTCTCTGCTTGTGAGGAAAATAGACATTCCAAATAAATTATATTTTTATTCACAAATACAATATGTCTACTTTATGTTTGCATCATAAAGTTGACAGGGTTTTTACGTTTTGAAGACATTAGAGCGCCACAAAGGATAGCAGTGATTTTCCACGAAAATTTCAAAATCAGAATTTTTCAGGAACCAGTTCAGTTTTGAAGTGGATTTGAGGGTCTTTATGTTAGAAATACCCCATTATGAAAACTGCACCCCTCAAAGTATTCGAAATCCCACCCAGAAAGTTTGTAAACCCTTTAGGTGTTCCACAGGAATAGCAGCAAAGTGAAGGAGAAAATTCAAAATCTTCATTTTTTACACTAACATGTTCTTGTAGACCCAGTTTTTTTTATTTTTTATAAGAGGTAAAAGGAGAAAAAGCCCAACAAAATTTGTAACTTATTTCTCTCAAGTAAGGAAATACCTCATATGTGGATGTAAAATGTTCTGCGAGCGCACTACAGGGCTCAGAAGGGAAGGAGTGACAATGGAATTTTGGAGAGCGAATTTTGCTGAAATGGTTTTTGGGGGGCATGTCACATTTAGGAAGCCCCCATGGTGCCAGAACAGCAAAAAAAACAAAAACACATGGCATACTATTTGGGAAACTACACCCCTCAAGGAACGTAACAAGGGATTGGCTAAGTTTCCATTTGTTTTTTTTTTCTTTCAGTTTTTGGAGAACTGCCACTGCAGTTTTTGAGCCAAAGTCAGGGGGAGGAGAAGTGTAAGTCCTTCCTTTATTAACTGCGATGTGAAACACTACCTTAAAGGGGTACTTTGCCCCTAGACATCTTATCTCCTATCCCTATCGGCTGCGGCACCCTAGACATCCGGTGCACGGAGCGAACTTCACTCCGTACCGGATGACTGGTCGATACGGGGCGGAGGCTCGTGACATCATGGTCACTCCCTGCTTGTGATGTCACAGCCATGCCCCCTCAATGCAAGTCTATGGGAGGGGGCGTGACAGCCGTCACACCCCCTCCCATAGACTTGCATTGAGGGGGCGTGGTCGTGACATCACAAGCTTCCGGCACTGCACCCGATGCTCTAAACGAATGCCGGCTGCAGCAGGGAGATTGCAGAGGACCCTTGGATAGGGGAGAAGATGTCTAGGGGAGGAGTATCCTTTTAATATAGTGTAAAGTTAAGCTTCAAGTATTGCAAGAATGTTTCCTTATGAGAAAAGTGTAATAGAAAGGAGGTAAAAAAAGGATTGTGGCTGTTATAACACATGCAGAGCCTTGTGACTAGCGCTAGTGCTAACAATTCTGTATAATGTAGCCTTAGGCATCCCCTGTGCAACATATTAATAATAATAATAATAATAAAACTTCTAATCCTTTGTATCAAATCAGTTTGACTCCATTGGCTGGTAGTAATATCTTATGTTTTGTACAACCTTTTAAAGTTTGACCAAAAGATAAAGACACATTTTAGCTTCTCTTTCATCTCTTGTTTTTCAGAGTTGTTTCCTGCGTTCAAGGAGCTCTTGCTGCTGTTTCTGGGATAATTGTTATAACTTCCTGTAAAGATGTGAAATTTGACAGGTAAGTGCAAGAGAACATTTCGTATATGCAGTATATTTTTTGAAATTATCAGAGAAAGCGCCTCCCAAGGATGTATAGCTGAGGAATGCCTAGTCACCGCTAACACCTTATTTCTTGGTCTAGAATATTTATTTGTTCAGGTGCCTTATATCAATATTCATGTAGATTGAGTGTTTGATAAACATGTTTTAGCTTGCATATATTAGCCATGTTCTTAATGATATTATCTATAGTATGTTAATAGCCTTTATTATGGGAAACAAGATAGAAAAAGATTACATCTGCTTATTTATTTATAACCAGTTTTTCAGCTCACCCATATTTCACATGATTTGTACTAAAAGCTTTTAGCTGTAGGGCAGTGTGTAAGGGTGGTGGTAGGTTTTTTTTTTTTTTTTCAAAATGATCACAGAACATATAATATTAAGACGCTTACCTGTAAGATCCCACAAAAAAAAAAATGTATATTTAATTCATCTTCTAATTCTGACCATGTACATCTCATTTTTATGCCTCTATCACCTACCGTATTTTTCGCCATATAAGACGCACCCAATTTTAAAGGAGGAAAATCTAGAAGAAAAAAAAAAGATTCTGAACCAAATACAATGTAAAGTATAGGACAGTGATCTTCAACCTGTGGACCTCCAGATGTTGCAAAACTACAACTCCCAGCATGCCAGGAGTTGTAGTTTTGCAACATCTGGAGGTCCGCAGATTGAAGACCACTGGTATAGGAGGTAATACTCACGTGTCCCCGCCGCTCCGGACCAGTCGCCGCTCTTCACCGCTGCCCTGGATGTTGCCCTCCATCGATGTCGCCATGTCCCCGTCGCTCCAGAACGTCTCTACTGCCCGGTATCCTCGCTCTCCGTCGCTGCCATCACGTCGCTATGCACGCCACTCCTATTGGATTACGGGATGGTGTGAGCGACGACGTGATGACGAATAAAGACGAAGGAGAGCGCCGGCCATGCAGGGGATCCCGGCATTGAGCAGATACCAAGGAGGCAGGTAAGATCCCTCCCGGTGTCCTGTAAGCTGTTCGGGACGCCGCGATTTCACCGCGGCGGTCCCGAACTTCCCAACTGAGCAGCAGGGTTAGTGTCACTTTTGCTTCAGACGCGGCGGTCAGCTTTGATCGCTGCATCTGAAGGGTTAATACAGGGCATCACCACGATCAATGATGTCCTGTATTAGCTGCGGGTCCCGTCATTGATGGCCGCAGGGACCGCCATGATAGGACAGGGTTTTAATGTGTATTTGTCGTATAAGATGCACCAACTCCCCCCCCCCCCCCCCCCCTCCCCAGTTTTGGGGAAGAAAAATACGGTATAATTATACATATTTTCATTAACTCACAGTGTTAGAAATTCCCTCAGGGGAAGGGGGCATGTCCCTCCCTTGTGGTGGGAGGTGATTGGTGTATCGGGGTCATGCAGCCTTGTCCATGAGTCATCTCTTGTCAACAAGACAAGCTGATACTGCTGCAGGATTAGTTAGTGTCCCAGTAAGTATGGCGACCCCTAGTGGTGGGATTTTCATTAAATATATTCAAATAATTTTGAACAACCATATTACAAATACTCTGAATAGTCCCTGGCCCTTTCTTATATGAAGGATAGCCTTATGCCTATGCCATTTAATTTTAGTAACAACATATAAAAAGTTGTTGGATCTGACAGTGGCCATTTAAAGTATTTGTCATTTAAAAAAAAAAACTTTTGACATGTCATCCAGACGTGTCAAAACTTTATCAAGAAAATCATAAAGTCTTAGTCCTGAGACCCTATGTGATGCCAATTTTGCATTGTGAAAATGCTGTATTCTAGTTAGGTTTTTTTTTTAAGTGTTAGGCTAGGTTCAGACTACGGAATCTCCGGGCAGAAAATTTCCGCCCGGAGATTCCGAGTGCGGCCAGCGCTGACTGAATCAGTCGGCGCTAGGACCGCGTGGACACTGAAGTCTCCAATAGACTGCAATGTGTTCCGTGCAGATTTCCACCTGAAGAAAGAGCAACGCCATTCTTCAGGCAGAAATTTCCAAGCGGATTTTCCGTTCACAAATTCCGAAGTGTGAATTTGTGAACGGAAACCCATTCACTACACTATACATTTTATCAGCGGAATTTCCGCCTGCAATTTCAAAGAGGAATTGCAGGCGGAAATTCTGTAGTCTGAACCTAGCCTTATTGGTAAGGTACTCTTACCACTATTGCTAGGTTTAAAATTGCCCTTCGCCCTCATGCACTTGACAGAGCTACTGAGAGATTATATAATATAGATTATAGAATGTGTTGGCAAATAAGATCCAATCGGCCCATCTAGTCTGCCCAATATTCCGAATACTCTGAATAGTCCCTGGCCCTTTATTATATGAATTATAGCCTTATGCTCATCCCATGCATGTTCTGCAGAAGGCTATTCCATTATTCCACTACTCTCTCAGTAAAGTAATACTCCCTTTACTTTAAAGTATCTATTTCCTTCTGGACTTATGTTCTCCAGTACTGGGCACAATACTCCACGTGAGGTCTCACCAGTGCTCTGTACAATGGCATGAGCACTTCCCTCTTTCTACTGCTAATACCTCCCAAAGCATTCTACTAGCATTTCCTGCTGCTCTATGACATTGTCTGTCAACCTAAAAATATTGAAATAATACCCCTAAATCCCTTTCCTCAGATACAGAGAGTTGACTCCTTGCCCTTCAGTCATTCTGCTGCTACTACCTACAGGGAACTACTACCTACAGGGGGACAGATACCTACCCTGGAGGACCACTATCTACAAGGGACCTACCTACAGGGTGAAATTATACACCGGAAAACCCACCTACAGGGGGCAAATATCTACATGGGAAACTACCTATAGGGTAACTATGTACAGAGGACTTTCCTACAGGGGTTACCGTAACTATTTACAGGGGGACCTACCCATGGTGCTCAAGAGGGAGCATGTCCCAGGCAAGCACTGAGCTCGCCCTATGCTGAGATTGCCCTGTGCTGTGCTATGTCTATTCATTAACCCCCTCTTCTATGACAGGACAGAAGTGAGCAGAGATGATTTCTAGTCCCGCCTTCAATTTCTGGACTTTACCCCAGCCTTTGCTTCAGCTGGGACAAAGACGACATGATGCAGCCAGACATGATTTTCTTCTAGATAGTATAAGGACCACTAGTAGTCTATTTTTTAATCCACGATTTTTTATAAAAAGCATTTGATAGAAAAGTAGATCACAACCAGGGCAATGTTGTCAAAAAGCTCTGTATATGCCCAGAGCTCAGGTTACATATTATTACTAATAGGGGGAAAATATACAAAGTATATAGGGGGAGATTTATCAAAACCTGTGCAGAGGAAAAGTTGCCCATAGCAACCAATCAGATCGCTTCTTTCATTTTCAACAAGGCCTCTGAAAAATGAAAGAAACGATCTGATTGGTTGCTATGGGCAACTTTTCCTCTGCACAGATTTTGATAAATCTCCCCCATAGTGCATAAATAGGTATACATATGAATTTTAAAAGTGCATATATAGCTATATAAAGTATCAATAAACCTATAGATATTCCCATCCACGTGAAAAAAAAATCAGTTAAAATATAACTAAAATCATCAGTAAATCCTGATTTTGGCCACTTAGACCTGCATATGTACTTTTTATCTGTTAGGTTCCTGAGGTCATGGCCCAGGAAGTAGTTATTTGGCATGGATATTTAAAGGGATACTCCTGTGGAAAAACATTTTTTTTAAATCAACGGATGCAAAAAAGAAAAATGAAAATTACTTCTACTTGAAGGAAAACTGTCACATATTTTCTCCCGCACTATCCACAGGTACTGATAGTGCGGGAGATGCTGATTCCATTGAGCCCTACCTTGCCCGGATCCGCCCAGCCGTTCGCCCGCAATCTTAGTTTTATTCTATGTGTATATCTTGCTGTAACTGGCACGGGCGGGGCTTCTGCAGCTAACTGTCATTGACGTCAGCGCCGCTTATGAATATTCATCCCCCCCTCCCTCCAGCTCTTCCTCTCTTTGCCGCTCCTAACTGGAGGGAGGGGGGATGAATATTCATAAGCGGCGCTGACGTTAATGACAGTTAGCTGCAGAAGCCCCGCCCATGCCAGTTACAGCAAGATTTCCACATAGAATAAAACTACGATTGCGGGCGAACGGCCGGGCGGATCCGGGTAAGGTAGGGCTCATTGGAATCAGCGTCCCATGCACTATCCATCAGTACCTGTGGATAGTGCGGGAGAAAACATGTGACAGTTTTCCTTTAAAAATCTTAATCCTTCCAGTCGTTACAGCTGCTTATCAGTTGTGTAGTTCTTTCCAGTCTGAACACAGTGCTCTCTGTTGACACCTCTATCTGTGTCAGGAGCGGTCCAGATCAGAAGCAACTCCCCATAGCAAACCTCTTCTTCTTTGGACAGAACTATATAACTTCCTCTGGAGCATACAGCAGCTGATAAGTACTAGAAGGATTGAGATTTTTAAATAAAAGTAATTTACAAATCTGTTCAACTTTCTGGCACCAGTTGATTTAAAAAAAATAAAAAAAAAGTTTTCCACTGGAGTACCCCTTTAAGTTGTGATGGTATGTATGTACACTTATGCCTGATGAAGGCCCTTGGCATATGGGAACCACTGTTGTTTTAACAATCTTGTCCTAGTTGTGATCTGCTATATTGATTGAGTTCCCTGCCTCCTGTGAAGTGGGCTACAGATATCGCCAGGAGGAGCGACTGTGAGTGTTCTAACACTTGGTATAGAGTTGTGCCTATACTCTTGCACAACTCCAAAAGGTTAGTGTCTACCTTTATATGATTGAAGACACACAAATATCCTCCACTGCACTGCACCAGGGTGCACCCCCTTTTGTTTTTGGTGTTGCAGAGTTTATGAAGTATATTAGAAAGGTTAATGTTTTGCCAAGGTATATAACATGTAAAAAGTTTGGTTCTGACGGTGCCCATTTAAGTACCAAAATCCACAGCAGCAAATGATGTATTTGTGGAAACTGTGCAGATTTTTTGCACATCGAACTGCGGCAAGAAGTCTGCAGCATTTCCACCCTGAGGAAAAAGTACCCAAAGGCACATATAGGATAGATACTTGACCAATTCTTACATTAAAGAGGATATCCAGCGGCTGGGGTTCTGTAGGATATAGCAGAACAAACTTTTACTCATCTCCTGTGCTCCTGCGATGCCCTGCTCCAGGCCCCCCAGCAATCCTCTTTCTGAGCTGTGGCGTGACTGTCCAGCCCCGGCACAATGCGTCAGTGTCAGAAACTGGACCCAAGTACTTCCCAGGCCGAAACGTCAGACTGCTGCTCAAGAAGGCAATCGGTGCGGGGCCGGAGCAGTACACCGGAGGCATCACTGGAGTGCAGGAGGTGAGTAAAGGTTTATTTTGGAATGTACTACAGAACAGGTAAGCTTTTAAACCGCCCCCTCCTCCCAGCCGCTGGATAACCCTTTTAATGTCATTTTGCAGTTACATAATGGATGTCTTATCACAAAACATAAGTCATAAAATTAGTTTCATTGAGAGAATAGGTTGGAGCAGTTCATGCTCAGGGATATTTCTATGTATCATTCGTGATGTTATCGGTGTTTTACTAACCAGCGCCTCACGACAAGTATAAACATCATTAGAGATAGTTATGTGTCATTGCTGAAGCTACATTAAATTTGGTGTAAATCCAAGAAGTTCCAACATAAGGGATGCCTCTAGCCAAACAGTGGGCTGAAGAAATTAAGAGGAACAATTGCTTTATGACACGCCTGTGTTAACTATAAAGCTCGCTATACAGGTTTCTTCAAATTACCGAAATAATGTACAAAGTAAGCGATAAAACCAAACTATCTGATGTGCATTTTTCTTGCACATATTAATGTATAAAATCTTAATACAGAAATTTCTCCCATGACGCTATAATAAAGGAGGCACCTATCTGGTCTAGAGAAGATGTTCCTACACATAGTAGGGGATTATTTACTGTACTAAAAAAGCAGTAACAGGAAGTTGTCATGTTGAGTTCATTGAAAAAGGGGCCTGCAGGAAACAAAATGTTAAATGGGCACTCTCATTAAAACTCATTTTTGCTATTGCACTCCTTATGAAAAATTTAAAATATTTCTTATATACTTTGGTTAAAAAAAAATGAAGTTTTCTATGTTTTATTTGTTCTTAAAAAAGCTCAAGAGCACATTTTCCCCCAACTTATACACAGACTTAGGACCAAGGTCCAAACACAGAAAGTGCAGCCTGGAGTGCTGAGGGGTGTGTGTCCAACCAACAGAATATGGCAGTTAAGTGTGAGAGGAGCTATGATTGGATAAGGCTGGACACCTCAGCACTCCAGGCTGCACTTTCTGTGTTTGGACCTCGGTCCTAAGTCTGTGTATAAGATGGGGGAAAATATGCTCTTGAGCTTTTTTAAGCACAAACAAAACATAGAAAACTTCATTTTTTTTTTAACCAAGTATATTAGAAATATTTTTTATTTTTCATAAGGAGTACAATAGCAAAAATTTATTTTAATGAGAGTTACCGTTTAAACATTTTTGGGGTCCATGGATTCATATTCCAGGGCTGAATTAAATATATCCTCTAGGTGGTGCCTTTTCTCTGGGAGGGCTTCCTTAGATAAAAGGGATGCGTTACCAATGGCTGCTATCTCAAAGTGTGGCTATTATATTTTTTTTGGAGAGGTAAGTAACAGTAGTGTTAACCCCTTTATGACCCAAGAATATATTCGTTTTTGTATTTTCTTTTTTTTTCCTCCCCCTTTCTATAAGGCATAACTTATTTTTCACTTTACCATAAAATGTATGCGAAACAAAAAATAATAATTTGTGGCATGAAATTATTAAAAAATAAAATGCAATTCGGAAACTTTTTTTTACAGTAAAACTGACATGTTAGATTACAGTACAGATGACATACTACCCAGTATTTTTGACAGTTAATTTTCACAAATTTTTTCGCAATGGGTGATAAAGTCACAAAATTTTTACGCAACCCATTTAGACAACCAATATAAAATAAAATAACTTGAATGTAGCGTGGCATGGTTAACTTGTGACAGTAGTACAGGCCTTTTCTAATGTGAACCCAACCTAAGTGTGTTCGTCAGAGATTGCAGAAGATTATTTATGCATATAGTATAGAAATGACTATCATATCATAGCGGATGAAGCTGAATGTCTTTGATAGGGTCAATGTTGGTTACATTTTATTGAAGGAAAAAAAAAGAATTATAGTGGTTGTTTTGACCCCCCCAATATTCTGGTGTACAGGCTTAGGCATGCAATTGAGAAAAAGTGATACTCATCTGCAGGGCCATTTCTGCCTATAGGCAAAATAGGCAGCCACCTAGAGCGCCCCCTTAATGGGGGCACCACTCTGCACGTTGCAAGATGGAGGAGGATTATTACAGTGTGTCACCCCAGAATAAGGTGATTACATGAGGAGGAGGTTTGCTACAGTGTGTCACCCCAGTATAAGGAAATTACATGAGGAGGAGGTTTGTTAGAGTGTGTCACCCCAGTAGTAAGGAGATTACATGAGGAGGAGGAGGTTTGTTACAGTGTGTCACCCCAGTAGTAAGGAGATTACATGAGGAGGAGGAGGTTTGTTACAGTGTGTCACCCCAGTAGTAAGGAGATTACATGAGGAGGAGGAGGAGGTTTGTTACAGTGTGTCACCCCAGTAGTAAGGAGATTACATGAGGAGGAGGAGGAGGTTTGTTACAGTGTGTCACTCCAGTAGTAAGGTGGGGCGTGTCAAAGGGTTAAGCCAATGGGCAGAGTCATGGGGCAGCAAAATTAGCTTTCGCCTAGGGTGGCAAAAATCCTTGCACCAGCCCTGCTTATCTGTCCATAAACCCCAGAGGTAATTGTAAATATTGTATGTATTTGAAACAATTCTGTATGTATCATGACACTGATAGATGACCTTTTAAATGTTATCCAAATGGTAACAATAGTTTTGGATATGGGCAATGTATCAACAATATACAATATCCATAAAAAATAATCATTTAAAAAAATGTAATAATAATAAACGGGATAATATTCTACTTCATTATTTATAATAATAAAGAATTAGATGTTGCCAAAGTGATCTGTGGCCACATTCATGCATGAGATTGCAGGAAATGAAATTTCATTAAAATAATAATAAAGTACAGTTCCCTAAATTTAGTAACCAAGAAATGCTAAAAGGTCATGCTCATTTATGATTAGAAAGCAAAGTGATAATAGCATAAAATGGTATCAAACAACATGTGAAACAAAGGCATACTAATGGTGTATTGTTTCCCCACAGACACTGGCTGGCTACAACTTATTTGTGGGTGTTCGTCCCATATATGGTGTATGACATACATGTTATGTATCTTCGCCACTGGTACAGGTGTAAAGACAGCAAGGTCTTAAATGGGAAAGATCACTTTTCCACTGCAATGAACAGTCTTCTACAAAAAGAATTCCTAATGCTTGTTCATCACATAGCTACCCTGACAATCCTTGTGCCAATAGGACTGGTAAGTACAGAATTAGATTTATGGTAGAATGCCATTGTTAAAGGGGTATTCCAGGAAAAAAACTTTTTTATATCAACTGGCTATCAACTAAAAAAATCGTAATCCTTTCAATAATTATCAGCTGCTGAAGTTGAGTTGTTGTTTTCTATCTGGCAACAGTGCTCTCTGCTGACATCTCTGCTTGTCTCGGGAACTGCACAGAGTAGAAGAGGTTTGCTATGGGGATTTGCTTCTACTCTGGACAGTTCCCGAGACAGGTGTCATCAGAGAGCACGTAGACAGAAAAGAACAACTCCACTTCATCAGCTCATAAGTACTGAAAGGATTAAGATTTTCTAATAGCAGTACAAATCTGTTTAACTTTCTGGAGCCAGTTGACATGTAAAAAAAAAAAAGTTTTTTCCTGGATAACCCCTTTACAATAGCAGGAAACCATGTCCGTTGCAAACATTTGTACTACTCTTGTCTATTGTCTCAATGCTTTGATAAATGTAAGGCTATTTCAAACTCATTTTGGGGGAAATGTTTCCCTTTATTTCTTCTATAATGCCAACATTATCATGTACATTATTAGGATTCACTTTGTACAATGATTTTTTAATTATTAATATAGGAGTCCAGGTTCTGGCCAGATTCTGAGCAGATAATGTCCCCCATGCATCATTAATACTTATAGGGTATGTAGGCAGAGGTTATCTCAAATAAGAACGCTCCATTTTTAGTGTATCTAAATGTTCACATAACTTCTGACATGTCACATTGTGGTTAATGGGGTCCAGCTGCTGAGACCCCCACTGATTGCTAGAAGGGACTACAGAGGAAATTATTTTCTTTTTAGAACACAGTGCTCTCTGCTGACATCATGACCACAGTGCTCTCTGCTGACATCTCTGTCCATTTTAGGAACTGTCCAGAGCTGCATATGTTTTCTATGGGGATTTTCTTCTACTCTGGACAGTTCTTAAAATGGACAGAGATGTCAGCAGAGAGCACTGTGGTCATGATGAGAGCTCTGTGTTCCAAAAAGAAAAGAATTTCCTCTGTAGTATTCAGCAGCTAATAAGTACTAGAAGGATTAAGATTTTTTAATAGAAGTAATTTACAATCTGTTTAACTTTCTGGCACCAGTTGATTTAAAAAAAAAATAAAAAAATAAAGTTTTCCACCGGAGTACCGCTACTTGCCCTGTGTTGTGTCCTTTTGTTTCTGCCACGCGGAGTATGGACACAGTGAGTGGTTAGTGGGGGTCATCAGCTAGAATCCCACTGATTATGACATCTCTGTGACATGTCAGAAGTTATGTGACTGTTAGTTACACTTTAACCCCTTAAGGACTCAGCCCATTTGGACCTAAAGGACTCAGACAATTTTTTATTTTTACGTTTTTCGTTTTTTTCCTCCTCGACTTCAAAAAATCATAACAATTTTTATATTTTCATCCACAGACTAGTATGAGGGCTTGTCTTTTGCGCGACAAGTTGTACGTTGTAATGCCATCACTCACTTTACCATAAAATGTATGGTGCAACCAAAAAAATACTATGTGTGGGGAAATTAAAAAGAAAACCGCAATTTTGCTAATTTTGGAAGGTTTGGTTTTCACGCCGTACAATTTACGGTAAAAAGGACATGTATTCTTTATTCTTTGGGTCAATACGATTAAAATGATACCCATGATTATACACTTTTTCAATTACTGTTGCGCTTAAAAAAAAATCGCAAACTGTTTAACCAAATTAGTACGTTTAAAATCCCCCTATTTTGAAGACCTATAACTTTTTCATTTTTCCGTATAAGCGACGATATGAGGGCTAATATTTTGCGCTGTGATCTGTACTTTTTTATTGATACCATATTTGCTTATATAAAACTTTTAATACATTTAATATAAATTTTTTTGGGAATAAAATGTTATAAGAAAAGGAGCTATTTTGGTCTTTTTTTTTTTTACGTTCACGCCGTTCACCGTACGGTATCATTAACATTTTATTTTAACAGTTGGGATATTTACGCACGCGGCGATACCAAATATGTATATACATTTTTTTTTTACACTTTTTGGGGGTGAAATAGGGAAAATGGGACAATTTACGTTTTTATTTTTTAAACTTTTATTTTTACACTTTAATAGTCCACATAGGGGACTATTTATAGCAATCATTCGATTGCTAATACTGTTCAGTGCTATGCATAGGACATAGCACTGATCAGTATTATCGGTCATCTTCTGCTCTGATCTGTGCGATCACAGACCAGAGCAGAAGACCCGTGGAAGGCAGCAGAGGCAGGTGAGGGCACCTCCGGCTGCCATGCTGGATGATCGGATCGCTGCGGCCGATCTGATCAACCATTTTAGTGTCCGCAATGCTGTAGATGCCGTGATCTGTATTGATCACGGCATCTGAGGGGTTAATGGCGAACACCCGTGCAATCGCGGATCTCCGCCATTACCGGCGGGTCCCTGCTATCAGCAGCCTGGACCTGCTGTGCATGACCAGAGCATCGCTCCGATGTATAGGACGTAAATGTACCAGCTCACCAGGACGTACATTTACGTCCGGCATCCTCATACTATATGCAGCACTGGCCTTAAGGTTTTGCGACCCCTTGCTTTAGTGAAGGGTAGTCAGAGCAGCTCTACTCATTTCAACCAAACATAAATTATTCCTCATTGCTCCTCTTTCCTCCCCCAGACAGGGAGCAAGGAGCCGTCAGCAGATCTCACATGACAGCTGTGATGGCTCCCCTGCTGCCTGTGTAGTCTTCTGTAACAGTAAGCAGTAATTGCTGCCTCTTACATTGTCCTACTTTGGGCAGTAAGAGCCATTGGTTACCGGCTGCTACCAGTTCCCTGGGGGAATGTTTTAGGTGCTGCACCTCTTTGGGAGAAGATTCTGGTGCCAGCCCTTATATGCTACGCCTTGATTGGAATCTATCTATCTCATTGGTATAATAGATCTGAATATTACATTTTTATTTCTGTTGCTCATTAAGAATATTTAACAAATTGTTAATGATAGAATAGCCGCTGTCTGAATTAAAGCAATTGCACTTCATGAACTTTGACCCTTCTCTCTTAACACCTTAATTTGGGTATTCCAACTTAAATTAACTTATCCCCTATCCTTTGTGAAACTGCGACCTTACACCTGTCGATGGTGGATAAGTCAAAGAAGACCTGTGGCCCACCCCAAACAATTCTAGTGTCATAAAATAGGTTAGGGTGCCATCTAACCTAAGACCGGCCCTGAGCTGGGTGTAGATGGGTTTAGCCATCCTCCCTGATATGTAAAGTATACAGCAGTTTTTACTGTCTTGGATGTTGTATATTTGCTTCTGTGAACTCTGCTCTACGTATATGTTGTGTTGCGTACTATCATCACTAAAGTATCAGTAACCGTACCATTTAGGCCTCAGTATATTTGTCAAATACAGGATGTCATCACAAGTTTGTGTGTTGTACACAAATCACCATGCAAAATCAAATACCTTGAGCTACACGAAGTTCGGAGTACTACTTGTATCAACATGAGTTGTCATACCATGCATTTCTTCCTGCTAGGCCAGCATATGCGATCTTAATGTTTTTTTCTTCTTTTCTTCTATTTTCTAGTTTTTAAGAGGAGAAATTGGAGACTTTTTTGTCGGCTGTCTCTTAGTGGTTGAACTGAGCACGCCATTTGTATCATTTGGAAAGATTTTACTGCAGGTTTGTGCATCAGAGAATTATTAATATTTATTTTGTTTTATATATATTTATTTTAACAATTAATTCTCACTAGAGATTGTAGATCTCTTTTGCACAAAGCACAGGAGATTGAAGATGCTTTTATCTGAATCTCTTGGATTTTGTGGAAATTTTTGGGACAGGAACCAACTGGACATCTGAATCGAGGGATCACTGCTTCCAGCCCATATGTTGTGTGTAACTATTGTGATTACATATCTGTTGTGGCACCCCCTGCTAATGTTTAATTTCACTTATATCTTATTGGCTGGCTGTACAATAGCAAAAATCACTCGGTACAAGTGAATCCGGGTGGTGTCCTGACGTGCTGGATACCTTGGTTGGCCATGGCAGAGAATTCAAAAGATAACCAGAGGGTACCATAACAAGTGTGTAGCAATAATATCAATACAATTGATATTTTTTTTAGAAATAATTCCAAATGAAAATATGTTATATTTCTCCAGATCTAACAGAGAAATGTATTATGTAAATATGTGTTCCTTTAAATGCTGTTAGGCTGAGTTTCCATTTTTTTTTCTGGCATTACTGCCACTGCATTTTCCTGCCTTTCTCCTGGCGTTTTTACCTTTTTGTGTGAAAATTGCATTTTTTTCGCTTTTGGCAGTTTTCCCTGATCATCTATGATAGTGGTGGTGGTAGCACATAGACATCTTTTTAAGAATTTCATTCGGTGCCACAGAAAAAAAAAAATGAAGCAGTGGTGCCTGAGGCATGTAGTGATAGTTAGGGAACCAATTCCGTACGTAGACATTTTTTTTTTAACTTAATTTGGGTGATGAGAAGTGTTTTTGCGAGCAGGCAGGCACATCAAAGAGCCGCGGCCAGGAGCAATAAAGGAGAAGGGTGGAGATTATGTATGATTGGAATTGTGATATTACAAAATTAATGAATGAATGATGTGTTTGATTTATGTTCAGAATGTATAATTTGGCGTGTTCGTTCATATAGATTGCAGTTTTTTTTTATCTATCCATTTATTGTTACATATTTAATTTATTTACACATTTATTTACAGATCCTTAATACATTTTTATTACAGTTCTAATATGTACAGTAAAAAAATGGCAAGTGGGTATTACATTTTGTGATTCCCAATTGACTTACTGCTAACATCTGGCTGTGGCGTTTTTTCACCAGGAAAAATGCTGTGCGGCGTTTTTACTGCAAATTTTTTTTTTTTTTAAAGTAGAAACTTATCCTAAGGCTGCTATTTAGGGTACAGCTATGCTTAATGACTTCAGCTCAACCTTTACTGGTTCCACGGGCACTCTTACAATTGGTGCCACTCCCAAGGTCTACAGCAGTTGAACCTATAAATATTACAACATCTAAGGCTACTTTCACATTGCCGTTGTGCCCCACCAAGAACGTCCGTCAAACTTTTTTTTTTTTTTTTTTTTTTTTTTTAGTTTAACGGCCGGATAACGCAACAGGTAACAGCAGGGCAGGGTAACACCAGGTCCAAATAGACCCCATTATAGTCAATGGGGTCCATCGAGCGCTGCCCTATTTCAGCGGGAGTAGCAGGAGGAAAAGACCAAGCAAGCAGTATTTTTTCTCCCACTATTTTCCCCAGCGGCCCCGACGACTGTCACACTACCATGTGACAACGGTAGTGTGAAAGAAGCCTATGGCATATTGACAGTATATTACATAAATATCTAAAAGGCAGGGATTTTACACATGTGACACCTAGATTGGGAGAATGAGGGTGCCCTCTTTCCCTGTTTTTGCATTCCACAGAGAAGGACATGAGGTGGCTGCATATTCATGCAGCTATTTCTCGTAGTTTATGAAAATTATGGAAATGGTTCACAATAGAGAGCACTTCTCTGTGGAGTGTTTAAATATTAAGATGAATCCTGTGGACATGCCATGAACGTCTTAGATGAAAATACCATTTTAAAAGTGCAAACTGGGTTAAACTGATGCACTGCATTATAACTAATAACTAATGCAGGGCTTGAGAAGTTATACATTAAAAAGCCCTAAAGAGAAGAGCAGTCAAGGTCTACACAATTTATAACATAGTAATAGTTTTGCCTACATTGCTCCCCATCAGGCAAAGTTTTCCCTTATCTAAGTGGCTGGGGCTCCCCATGATCTCAAGAATGGGAGGCCCAAGGTTACAGTTGGAATGGAGCGGTGGGTCACACGTATGTGCTGCTGTTTCATTCATTCCCTATGGGAGCTGCTGGAAATAGCGAGTACAGCGTTTGGCTCCCATAAAGAATAACTGGCAGTGTGCATTCCACTCCCCTTTTGACATTTGAGTAGCCCTTAGAGAGTGCTCACATGTATCTTCTAAGTCCTGCTCTGAAAACTATGATCAGTGTAGGAAGTGAATAATTTTACTCTGTGCCATCTAAACCATCAGAAAACACTCAACAACTTATCCACAAAAAACAATGGGCAAAGTTGATAAAAAATAATAATAATTAGCTGATGGAAAAAAAAAATGCTTGCTCTACTACGATACGGGAGTCAGTGTGTACGTCAATGTTTATAATTCTTCAATACTAACATACAATAAAGAGGGATAACATAATACTATTTTAGCATGTGGAAATGTAAAATGAACTATGCCATGTTATGAATATGACTGGTACCAGATTTACATTCATACTTTTACGGTGTATTTTATTTCCAACAGTTGAATCTGCAGAACTCCTTATTGCACAAGGTGAACGGTGCTTTCGTCCTAATAACATTTTTCACCTGCCGCATCCTGCTGTTCCCGTTTATGTACCACGCCTACGGAAAGCAGTTTGGGATTCCAATGTACAAAGTGCCTTTCAACATTCCCCTGCATTGCAACATTACAAATGCCGCCATTTTGGCTCCACAGATATATTGGTTCCGGCTTATTTGCAGAAAGGCAATAAGACTATATAGCAACTCCACCTCCAGCAAAGACAGATAACGTTTAATATGTGTAAGCTGCAGTCATGCTATATGTCTGGGTTTGTATTTTGTAAGTAGAAGGGACAGGACTACTACTCCTTGACTATGTTACAGCCTCACTATTAATGTAAGTGGAGCAGTCCTTCAAGTCAAGCTGTTGTCCTGTTCATGGACAGTGACTACCTGATATGTATTGAAACCAAAATGTTATGGAGTCTTGTTACAAGTTTCCTAGATAGTAAATCTCTATATTTTAGATACAAAAGATGGCTGTTTTATGAATCACAATGTGATTTTTTTTGTACATCTACAGAATTGCACTATATCTGTTATTGGTAATCTGAAGAGTATTTGTTTTACACCTTCTTTTTATTACAGTAAATTTGAGAAAATGTACAATTTAAGAGATGTTTAGTAAGAATATTGCTGACTTTTTCTGAATAAATAAGAAATAGGTTGTCTTAACATTAAGGGTAGGGTCACGTGCCGTATTTTGCTGCTGCGTATTTTCTTACCCATTGAAGTCAATTGGTAGCAAAATCAAATATGCAAAATACGGAAATTGTGACCCTACCCCTAAAGGGGCATTTCGGCATTTAAAAAAAAAATCGTATGTTGCTAGGGCCTGGTTAAAATAAAATAGAACAAAATAAAATAGAGTTTATCTAGCCCACCTCCCCCTCAGCTCCATACAGTCCCTCACTCAGTGCAGGACCTGCAATCACTGAACGAGACGGGACACTGCTTCAGCCAATGATTGGCTGAGCAGGCAGGTTGCACTAAGTGCTTGTCTTAGAAGCAGGAAAACAGAAGGTCTATTTTCTGTTTTAAACCTGACCCCAGCAACAAAGGATTTAAAAAAAAATATGTCAAAATACCCCTTTAAAGAGCTATGCGGATGTCCCCAAATAATTCATATATTGCTGAGTCTAGTGGAAAAAAGTATAAATGATACTTATGTATCCCTGGTACCCCGCTGCTCATCTTTTCTCTGTGCTTTCTAGACCAGAGGTCAGAGTAGGGCCTGCCTGCTCAGCCAATCACTAGTAGAGACCGAACCCCTCTGTGGCCATTAATTGGCTTAGTGGGCAGGCCCTGTTTTGACCTCTTGTCTTGGAAGCATGGAGAAGGGAGGAGCACCGGGGAAACATAAGGAAGCGATAGGAGAGCTTATAGTGCAGGGGACCAGGGGTTGGTAATGTCATGTTATTTGTGTATCATTTTTTTAACCAGCTCCAGCAATATATAGCATTTTAGAGAGAGGATGGGGAACAGTTTTGCCATTGAAGACACCTAAAGTGAAACTGACAGATGGATCAACCCCACTAACCTGAATACACAGGTGGTTAGTGTGGGTGATCCTGAGTAAAGCAATGTATTCCTTACCCCAATCTTTTTATCTGTTCCCAAGATATATAACAATCTGGCAATAGGCAAATCAATTCTTAACTACACCATGAGCAGGTTTAAAGATTATCTGCACCTATGACAGTGTCCCTTGGGTCCCATTTATGCTGCCCAGCTCCTCAATATTCATCTCCTTTGTCTCCTTAATAAGTGTGCCGGTGCGAACAGGACCTAGGGGGATGCCGTCAGAGGTGCAGATAGTCTTCAAGTGCAGTTAACAGTTCATTTGCATATTTCAAGATTGTGTTCTTGGGAACGACTGAACGGATTGGGGGGTAAAGAATACATAATTTTACTCAGGATCACCAACACTAACCACCTATATATTCAGATTAGTAGGAGGTTGATCCATCTCTACTTTTATTTAGTTCGTATTTAATAGATTTTGATAGCAAATAATGTACAATTGTCATTGACTGTAAAAGGGAGTTAGGCTTCTTTCACACTATTGAAAATCTCCGTTACAAACAGACGTTAAGGCTCTTTTTTTTTTTGCCCTTAATGTCCGTTATTGCAACTGAGCCTAACGGGAGGCATAATGGGCACAGAGAATTCAATTCACTTGAATGGGATTCTCTAACTTCTGTTATTGCACCAGTTATTCCTCCGGAAGATAGTGGTAGAAAAAGACGTCCCAAGCACAATTTTTTTTCCTCCCACTATCTTCCAACTGACGGGCAGTAGCGGGAACTTTCTATAGTGTGAAAGTAGTCCAAGCTATAAAAAACCCCTGTGTATCACTATGTATGATGTGTTTTGGTTTACATGGGATTTATCAGAAGATTTATAACAGGTGTCTCGGTTATCTGATTTATTTTACCAAAGCATATTTAGGGTAAAAACCCAGAGACTTTGGTCAAATTAAAATTACTATATACCTAGCATGGTGGTAATCAGAATAGCCAGGAACTATTCACCAGTAATTATGTTTCCTGAGCCATGACAGCACCACCTGAGAGAGGGACTCCACCCCTTGGGACAGACAACCTGGAGGATAAAAGGAAATACCCTCCTCTCCAACCTAAGTGACTTTTCTACACCAAAAAAAGGCTCTAAACCTAAATTTGCCCCATACCTGACATTAATACCCCACATGAAGGCATGAGCAAGATACACTCACTCAAGTAGTCATCCAGGAGGTACTGTGGCTGGGGTCTTTGCTGAAAATTTAGCAGTCCTGCTTTGAGTCTTTCTTGGCTATACTCATGGTGTCATCTCATTTCTTTCATGCTGTCACTTTCTGGAACAAAACAAATCGACATGGAGACCTTATAAAGCACAGGGTGCTGCTTAAATACCATCAAGCAGCCCTCTGCATGACGTCTGACATAATTTCCCATGGCCCTGTAAAACGTCTTCCTACTGCGCCGGGCGGCTGACGTCATTTCCAGCCGCACGTGCATGCTGGGTCTTTTCATGTCACTACCAGGGTCCCTCACTGCAGGACCGAAAAACATGTGCCTTGATGACCGGGCCAATACTCCGAAAAATCATGCAACAATCATCCGACCCTGCCTTGGGACCACCAGCCATGTTCCCTTGCACCACAACCCAGGTACCATGGGCTCTTACAAGAGATAGGTACACGAAACTGTGGAGTAAGGCTAGACCTCCCCCCCCACCTAGGGGAGTCTGTTAAGGCTTTGTGTTCCCCACAACTCTAGGAATAATCTGGCAACCCACCAGCTGTGTAATAAAATCCCACCTGAGACAGGGACTACTGCTTCAGACCAGGCTTCCAAGGGACTGGAAACCACTGAAGCTGGAGAGGAGGGTACTTCCTTTTATCCTCCTGGTTTCCTGTCCCTATGGTTTCTTGCCCCCTTTCAGGTGGTGCTGTCTTGACGAAAGGTAGGTAACACTAAAGCCAGATGTATGAAAAAAATGTATGATCACTATTGCTACAATTTACTGCTTCTTAGCTGACAAGCCAATAATTGAAAGTGTACAGCCACTGGAAAGATCGCTGGATTGTTTGTGTGGCTGTTCACTTTGATAGCTGTCGGCAGCATGTCCTTGGTTTACGTGGAGACGTGCAGAGTACACCTGCATGATCTCAGAGATCAGCAGAGGTATGAGCATTCTCCTTCCTGCTGGATCCACTTCTGGTTTTGGTTAAAGAAAAATGCATTATTTTTCCCCAAAAATGTTGTGTGTGTGAAATCACTTTTTAACATTTTTAAGTAGATAAAAAAGGCACATATTCAGTGAAAACCACCACTGAAAAACCAGGTAAAATGTGTGTGACTGGTCTACTGGTACTGGTGGTAAATCTTAAATGAGGAATGCAAAAATGGCTTCTGAATGTTGGCTAGATCAAGCTGGTAACTTTCTGTAAGGTTGTGTCCACACTATGAAAATCCAACAAGGAATCCACCGTGGATCAGTAATCCTTCTGCATGGAAATCTAAAATTATCTGGATGCGGCACTTATGTCTGCGGCAATCTGCTGTGGACACAAGCTCTGTCCCATAGACAGATGGGGCTTTTCTGGTGGATTCTACTGGAGGATAAAACGTGTTTAGTTTTCTGCCAGAATCCAATTCCTCATCGGAAGTTATGTCGTGGACCTTCCGACGTGTGATCAGAGCAGCAGAATGGCAATAAGATCAATTGAAGGCTGCTGCAAGCAAATTTCACATGGAATCTCCGTAGTGTGAACAGGACCTAAATGTTCTGATATACAGTGGGGCAAAAATGTACTTAGGCTGCATTCATACCTCGTTTTCAGCCCACGGTTGCCGGATACGGCTGGGGGGAGGGAAAACCGGGCGCTCCCATACCCCAGCCGGACCGGTGCTGAAATCCATTTACTTTAATGAACTGACCGGAGTCAAACGGTAACTCCGGTCTGCTCATTTTTGACCCGTATCCGGTTTTATGACCGGACCTAAAACCGTAGTATCTCTCCTGGGGTCACATTTTAGGGTCCTTCTGTTGTGCTGAGGTGAAAGGCATTACTGGGAAATGATCTCTACTGAGCAGGAAATTATCTCTACTGAGCTTGGTTTTAGGCCTAGTGGCCTGAATGGAAAACTTCTTATAAATTCTATAGTAAAATGGAGAAAACTCACCATAAATATGGTTAACAAAGAAACCGATTTAAACAATGTCATTTTTTTTTTAACTGCAATAGGTCATTTTCCGATGATACACTCCCTTTAAAGGCTTGTACATGTTGGCATGTCCATAGTTCTGCTCCATCACAGTTCAGGAACAGCAAAAATAATGTCAGTGCAGAATCTGTCATATGAAAGACCATGCAGAGCTGTAGTTAGCTCCTTTTGCGCCCGAGGCAAGAACAAATTGCGCACCCCTCCCCCATTTGGACTCTGGGCACCCCTCAGGAAAAAAATAAATTGCGGGCCACCCCTACCGAATTATTTTTTTAATATGTTTCTTATATAGATTACAGTTTTTATACAGGTTTTATGCAGCGACTCACAAATGACATTCACTTATCGGAGTCATTTTTTTTTTCTTCCCCATCTGGCCCAGGACATCATGATAATCTGTTCCAGCCAAAACTCTTCAGGTCAGAACCTGCAACACAAACATATTAGGCTCTGCACTTTTCCAGCATTATCCTCCCCTTATGACTCCAGCCTCCTCCAGACAATGCCACCAGCCTTCCCACAACGCACAAGGGGGGAGATTTATCAAAACCTGTGCAGAGGAAAAGTTTCCCAGTTGCCCATAGCAACCAATCAGCTTGATTCATTTATTTTTAACAAGGCCTCTGCAAAATGAAATAAGCAATCTGATTGGTTGCTCTGGGCAACTGGGAAACTTTTCCTCTGCACAGGTTTTGATAAATCTTCCAGCCTCACTCAAATGCCTCCAGCCCCCCCCCAACAAGCACACACAATGTCTCCTGCCTTACCCACACAATGCCTCCAGCCTTACCCCACAGGGGTGACAGAAGGGTGTAGAGGGGTGTAGAATAGTGAAAGAAGGGTGAGGGTGCACTACCCGAAGCTGAGTAGGCCTCTGTCAGTGCCGCCCCTGCTTCTCCCCCCCCCCCATCCCCATCATTCTGCTGAGGGACCAGGGAGAATCCAGAGTCCAGAGCTGCTCCACAGGAGAGGGAGGATACACGAGGATTGGAGTTGCAGCATCACCCGTCCCGACACTGCACATAGACTTCCCTCTCGCCCAGCATGCACGCCTTTGACTCACAGGTGCGCAGGCCTGGGCAGGAAAATCAAAAAAATTTAGGGCTATATTTCCCACCCGAGTGTTGGGAATCAATGCCTCAGTGTAATGTGTGCTGGACTTCCTGTGCAAGCAGGTGCAGCGGCCAAGGCCAATGCAGCCCCGGCCACTGCGCCCCCTTGCAACAGCGCACCTGAGGCAATCGCCTCACTCGCCTCATGGGAGCTACAGTCCTGAGACCACGTTTATGGGACCTGGTGGGTTTCCATCAAGGTCACTTTCATTTTACTGCTCAAAGTTAGCACTTCTTGCTGACATTTTTGGCATACAATGGGGCCTTTTCCACATCACATAACTATATGGTTGACACTTTCCAAAATGAGGAAAATTAGCAAACAAAGCATTCTGGAAAATAAACTATAAATCCTGCAGAATTCTGAATACCACTTGGGACTGTTCCAGAGGCCGTAAATCAGGATCAGTACAAAATAAGCAATGCAATGTTTTTACAAAGTCACTCCAATTTTTATGTAGATTCTACACTGTGGAATAGTGGAGCAGTTGCCCCTAGCAACCAATCATCGCTTCTTTCATTTTTAAAAAGACCTCTGAAAAATGAAAGCTGGAATCTGATTGATTGCTTTGGGCAACTGTTCCACTGTTCCTTTAAACATTATTTTACTGTTTATCAAACCTTGTTTAAAGATGAAAATATGTTATAAATAATATAATTATTATAATATGTTATAAAAATATATTTACAATGTAGTCGAGTGGTTTGCCAATATCATGAATGTCGCCAGATTTGCAAACAAAATTGATGTTGTATTTTTATGATACTGCAGGTATAGTCAGCTCACATAGGGTGCGGTGCACAGACACTCTCAGCAAAACAGTAGACACATGACATAAGCTGGCACTTCTTAAAAGGGGTACTTCAGTGGAATAATTTTATTTATTTTTTTAAATCAACTGGTTTCAGAAAGTTATACAGATTTGTAAATTATTTATATTAAACAAAAATCTTACTTATCAGCTGCTGTATGCTCCAGAGGAAATTGAGTAGTTCTTTTCAGTCTGACCACAGTGCTCTCTGCTGACACCTCTGTCCATGTCAGGAACTGTCCAGAGCAGGAGAGGTTTGCTATGGAGATTTGTTCCTACTCTGGACAATTCCTGAAACAGACAGAGGTGGCAGAAGAGAATTCTGTAGTCAGACAGAAAAGAACAACTCCAACCCATTTGTAAATTACTTCTATAAAAAAAAAAATCTTAATCCTTTAAGTATTTATCAGCTGCTGTATGCTATAGAGGAAGTTAACTTCCTGGAGCCAGTTGATATATAATTCTTTTCCACCGGAGTACCCCTTTAAAATCTCGTTCTTTTTTTTTTAGATGAATGAAACAAATACCTTCACATAAAATCATGTAGCCAGAACAAAGGTTGACATGTTTCGGAACAGCTCATCCTTTAAAGGGTAGCTCCCACCATCCTATTTTTTTCTTTTCTGTCCCTGCCTATTGCCCTTCTATCACTAACCCCCTCCCTGCTTTTAATTTTAATTTCTACTATATTAAAAATGCTTTTTGTCTGCCTGGCAGTGTGCTCACTACCAGGCAGACTTCCCCA
The DNA here is from genome assembly GCF_029499605.1 of Hyla sarda. Taxonomy (NCBI): domain Eukaryota; kingdom Metazoa; phylum Chordata; class Amphibia; order Anura; family Hylidae; genus Hyla; species Hyla sarda. Next base: position 249,335,311 of record NC_079190.1, on the reverse strand, counting down.
GCAGGCACCACGTCACTGATGCCTGCTGGGGGGGGACTTCCGCCCTTAGTTCATCTACACAGGGTGCCTCTAGCTGTTTCATCACTACAACTCCAAGCTTGCCCTGACATCTATTGGCTGTCAGGGCATGCTGGGAGTTGTAGTATTGAAACAGCTGGAGGCACCTGTGTAGATAAACTGTTAGTTACATGCGGCGCTAGCCCGTCCCCTCTGTCTCCTCCCGCCCCCGTGCCATACCCCGTTCCCTCCATCACAACACCCCCCCCCCCCCCCATTACACTTACTGCAGAGTCCGGCAGCGGGCGTGCAGGGACAGCGGCGGCAATGAGGAGGCGGCGGCGGCGATGTGCGGGAGGAGTGGCCTCCCAGCCAGTGGCCGGGGAGCCAAGGCGCTCGCTCCCTGCCTGTCTGATTGACAGGCAGGGAGCGAGCGCAGGCTGAATGAAAAAGGACCGGTGCCCGGCCGCATCGGTCCTTTTTCAGGCATGACGTCACGCCAGGCTGCAGCCGGCCATTAGGAGGGAGACCCCTAGTGGCCGGTTTTCAAATGTAAATTAAACTATTTTAATAAAAAAAATAATAATAAAAGTATATTAGAGATATGTTGTAATTAGAGATGAGCGAACTTATAGTAAATTCGATTCGTCACGAACTTCTCAGCTCGGCAGTTGATGACTTATCCTGCGTAAATTAGTTCAGCTTTCAGGTGCTCTGGTGGGCTGGAAAAGGTGGATACAGTCCTAGGAAAGAGTATCCTAGGACTGTATCCACCTTTTCCAGCCCACGGAGCACCTGAAAGCTGAACTAATTTATGCAGGAAAAGTCATCAACTGCCGAGCCGAGAAGTTTGTGACGAATCGAATTTACTGTAAATTCGCTCATCTCTAGTTGTAGTACATAAGTACTACAACATATCAAAAAATAAAGTTGGTGACAGTGCCCATTTAACAAAAACTGATCCTTTTTGTCAAAGGATCAGCTGATCTGAAACAGGTCAACCTTTGTTTCAGCTACTTGTTTTATGATTTGTTTTTGTTTTATACATCTGCAATAAAGAACAGGATTTTAGGAAGTGCTGGCTTATGTAGCATTTCTATAGTATTTTTATGGTAATGTTTTCAGTCCATGTTTTATCCATGTATTTTTTTTTTTCTCTTTCCAAAACCAGCAAGGTTTTATATGTGGAAAATAATGAAACCTTGTTTTATAATACAGCTGTGTGAATGTGCCCCTAAAAAACACGTGACCTGTAATTTCTGGTGACTAGTTAAAAGGTTGGGATTGTGTCCTAAATGTTGGAAATCACTATTATATGATTAATAAATCACTTTTAAAGGGCGATAAGCCTGAATACTATTTACTTGTCCACTGTATTCTTTCATGTTCTGATAAACATATACCGTATTTTTCGGCATATAAGACGCACCTAATTTTATAGGATAAAAATCTAGAAAATAAAGATTCTGAACCAAATACAATGTAAAGTATAGGACAGTGATCTTCAACCTGCGGACCTTCAGATGTTGCAAAACTAAAACTCCCAGCCGTTGGCTGTCCGGGCATGCTGGGAGTTGTAGTTTTGCATCATCTGGAGGTCCGCAGGTGGAAAACCACTGCTATAGGAGATAATACTCACGTGTCCCCGCCGCTCCGGACCCGTCACCGCTAGTCAACGCTGCCCTGGATATCCCCCTCCATAGCTGTCGCTGCGTCCCCGGGCTGTCCCCGTCGCTCCGGAACGTCTCTGCTGCCCGGTATCCTTGCTCTCCGTCGCCACCATCACGCCGCTCCACACGCCGCTCCTATTGGATGACGATGAGAGAGAGCGCCAGCCATGCAAGGGATCCCGGCACGGAGCAGACACCAAGGAGGCAGGTAAGGTCCCTCCCGGTGTCTTGTAAGCTGTTCGGGATGCCGCGATTTCACCACGGCGGTCCCGAACAGCCCGACTGAACATCCGGGTTAGTGTTATTTTCGCCTCAGACGCGGCAGTCAGCTTTGATCTGAAGGGTTAATACAGGGCATCACCGCGATCGGTGATGTCCTGTATGAGCCGCAGGTCCCGGCCGTTGATGGCCGCAGGGACCACCGCGATAGGACAGGTATTTGCTGTATAAGACGCACTAACTTTCCCCTCCCCCCAGTTTTGGGGAAGAAAAAGTGCGTCTTATACGGCGAAAAATACAGTAGGTTTTTAGGTTTAGTTTTATATTTAAATATCATTGACATGACCTCACGATACTAGTAGTAAATGTGCAGTAGACAGTAGTGAAGCACATTCTTTGTGTAATATATTCGGAAAAGCACATCTCAGTTTTTCATCTTTTTCTCTTGCACGTCCATTAGCAAAATTCATTGGGATGTCACAAATTTTGAAAAAATTTTTGGAGAAAAAATCCTTGTATGTTTCTTCGGGAATTCTACTGTTTAAACCTCATCAATCATCTTAACATCACATGAATGTGCACCTGCATAGGATTAATAGAATGAAACCAGGAGGCCATATTTCAAAATACAACACTTCTCCAATGGATTTTGTAAAAAAATATATATACCTTTATTACATTTCACAAAAAAATCATCACAAACAAATAAACATGTATGGGTAAAATTGCAACTGCCAGATGGACTGATATGTGACATGCAATGATGTACTAATAACACCGCTATACGGCTAAGTTTCCACTTTTTTTCTGGCAGTTTTTGGATATCTGCCACTGCAGTTTTTGAGCCAAAGTCAGAAATGTATTCAAAAGGAATAGGACATATAAAGGAAGGACTTATACTCCTCCTCCCTTATGGATCCACTTCTGACTTTGGCTCAAAAACTGCAGTGGCATTTTTCCAGAAACTTGCAGAAAAAAAACCAAGTGGGTGGAAACTTAGCCTACAAGGGACATATATGCCGCCATACCATGACCACTACTATTAGCATCACATAGTTACTGGGTAATACTACCATACTGATAACGAATAAAAACCACAATACACAGACCAATAACACCGCTTTACAAGAGACAAAAAATTTGCCACACAAAGACCTTAACTACTACATAGTGACTAGATAATACCACATACTGACACTGAATGAAATCACTATACACAGTCAACTATCACCCACATACAGCGACCCTTTACTGGTGACCAGAGCTCTACCCAGGCGCTGCAAACCGTATAAGTGATTACAGAGCAGTTATATACAGTGACTAGACACGAGCAAAGTGTGATTCGATTCGTCACGAACTTCTCGGCTTGGCAATTGCTGACTTTATCCTGCATAAATGAGTTCAGCTTTCAGGTGCTCCGGTGGTCTGGAAACGGTGGATACAGTCCTAGGAGAGAGTCTCCTAGGACTGTATCCACCTTTTCCAGCCCACCGGAGCACCTGAAAGCTGAACTCATTTATGCAGGATAAAGTCATCAATTGCCAAGCCGAGAAGTTTGTGACGAATCAAATCATTGTAACTTTGCTAATCTCTAACAGTGACTCACAAGTGGCGTCTTCTTGGAGATGTTATATTTCCTTTTCTTCTTTATTTGGCTCAGCCTGCTATGAAGACTTATTTGCTGCATTGCAAAAGAAGTGTTAGGGTGGGTGCAAATTTCTCGTTTTGTCTCCAGGTTGATACCTATTTGCTCTTGTTGTTTCATGAGATTGTCTATTGCACTTTTCTACTAGTGGGACATCTGAATGAGTGTTAGGGTATGTTCCCACCTGGCGTATACGCAGCGTATTTCACACTGCTTAAATTCTGCAGCAGCAGGAAATACCCTGCATATCCCTCCCTCACCATACACACAAGGCTTTTCCGTGGCAGCCCTATGTGTGCAGTGCATTTTGGAGGCGGGGGCCATGTGCCGGCGTGACTGACGGCGGCTCCGCCTCTAAAACTCACTACATACATAGGGCTGCCGCCAGGAAGCCTTGTGTGTATGGTGAGCAAGTAATATGCAGCATATTTCCCGCTGCTGCAGCAGATTTTACGCAGTGTGAAATACGCTGCGTATATGCCAGGTGGGAACTTGCCTTTAAAGGGGTACTCCCATGGAAAACTTTTTTTTAATCAACTGGTGCCAGAAAGTTAAGCAGATTTGTAAATTACTTCTATTAAAAAATCTTAATCCTTCCAGTACTTATTAGCTGCTGAATACTACAGAGGAAACACAGAGCTCTCTGCTGACATCTCTGTCCATTTTAGGAACTGCCCAGAGCAGCAAAGGTTTGCTATGGGGATTTTCTACTCTGGACAGCTTTTAAAATGGACAGAGATGGCAGCAGAGAGCACTGTGGTCATGATGTCAGCAGAGAGCTCTGTGTTCCAAAAAGAAAACCATTTCTTCTGTAGTATTCAGCAGCTAATAAGTACTGGAAGGATTAAGATGCTGGGAGTTGTAGTTTTGCAACACCTGGAGGCACCCTGGTTGGGAAACACTGGTATATACTATGCTGCAGTGCACTGACCCATAAGTCAAATACATTATGTCCAATATGGAAGAGTTTTAAAGGGTCTCATTTTTATATACTTACTTGATATCATTACCCCGCAATTAAGATATGTGTATTTTTTGTGTATTGATTTATAGACAGATTATCATTTGTTTTTTTGTGTTGCACGTGTTTTGCGCCAGAATTTCTGACAAAAAAAAAAAACTACTAACTCTCCACTTTACTCAGAAACCCTGAAAAGTAGATGTGGTTATTGGGGAAATGGGGAGTGTCTTAAAAAAAACTACAAATTTACTAATGTTTCCACATAGGGAAAATCACCACATACAAGATACAATAGTAAATCCCATGGAGAAAAAACCTGTTGGGAAAAAACCCACAAAGAAAACGCCACTCCACTCTTAGTAAATGAGGACGCCAGTGTTATTTGCCTGTGCATCATTTCACATCCTGGACAAGTACATTTTACTTGCAGTTGCAATTTCACCCATGGATGTTTTTTTGTTTGTGATGATGTTTTCTGAAACCTAATAAAGAAATATACATTTTATATTTTACACAGTCAGTTGGTGGAGTCTTCTTTATAGGTTACATTACATGACTGTGGTCACATGAATAAAGGAGAACTCCAATGCAACTGTTGTATCGCTGCAGTCCCCGGTGCGCTCTTCTTCCAGGTTCCCTGTGGTCAACAAGTCACGCTGCGACTGAGCAGTTGCCAGCCATATGCCACCTCTCCAGTGATTACTGCGCTGCAATCTGATGTATTAAGGCATGTTACCAGGACATACAGTCATGGCCATAAATCTTGGCACCCCTGAAATTTTTCTAGAAAATGAAGTATTTCTCACAGAAAAGGATTGCAGTAACACTTGTTTTGCTCTACACATGTTTATTCCCTTTGTGTGTACTGGAAATAAACCAAAAAAAGGGAGGAAAAAAGCAAATTGCACATAATTTCACACCAAACTCCAAAAATGGTCTGGACAAAATTATTGGCACCCTTTTAAAATTGAGGAAAAATAAGATTGTTTCAAGCATGTGATGCTCCTTTAAACTCACCTGGGGCAAGTAACAGGTGTGGGCAATATAAAAATCACACCTGAAAGCAGATGTGAAGGAGAGAAGTTCACTTAGTCTTTTCCTTGCGTGTCTGTGTGTGCCACACTAAGCATGGAGAACAGAAAGAGGAGAAGAGAACTGTCTGGAAAAATCTCAACAATCTCAAGGTTACAAGTCCATCTCCAGAGATCTAGATTTGCCTTTGTCCACAGTGTGCAACATTATCAAGAAGTTTGCAACCCATGGCACTGTAGCTAATCTCCCTGGGCGTGGACGGAAGAGAAAATTGATGAAAGGTATAAAAGAGGGATAGTCCGGATGGTGGATAAGCAGCCCCAAACAAGTTCCAAAGATATTCAAGCTGCCCTGCAGGCTCAGGGAGCATTAGTGTCAGCGCAAACTATCCGTCGACATTTAAACGAAATTAAACGCTATGGCAAGAGATCCAGGAGCAGCCCACTGCTGACACAAAGACATAAAAAAGCAAGACTACATTTTGCTAAAATGAACTTGAGTAAGCCAAAACGTCTTGTGGACAGATGAAACCAAGATAGAGCTTTTTGGTAAAGCAAATCATTCTACTGTTTACTGAAAATGAAATGAGGCCTACAAAGAAAAGAACACAGTACCTACAGGGAAATATGGTGGAGGATCAATGATGTTTTGGGGTTGTTTTGCTGCCTCTGGCACTGGGTGCCTTGAATGTGTGCAAGGCATCATGAAATCTGATTACCAACAGATTTTGGGTCGCACGGTATAGCCCAGTGTCAGAAAGCTGGGTTTGCGTCCGAGATCTTGGGTCTTCCAGCAGGACAATGACCCCAAACATACGTCAAAAAGCACCCAGAAATGGATGGCAACAAAGCGCTGGAGAGTTCTGAAGTGGCCAGCAATGAGTTCAGATCTAAATCCCATTGAACACCTGTGGAGGAATCTTAAAATTGCTGTTGGGAAAAGGTTCCCTTCCAATAAGAGAGACCTGGAGCAGTTTGCAAAGGAAGAGTGGTCCAACATTCCGGCTGAGAGGTGTAAGAAGCTTATTGATGGTTATAGGTAGTGACTAATTCCAATAATTTTTTCCAAAGGGTGTGCAACCAAATTTTAAGTTAAGGGTGCCAATAATTTTGTCCAGACCATTTTTGGAGTTTGGTGTGACATTATGTCCAATTTGCTTTTTTTTCCTCCCTTTTTTGGTTTAGTTCCAATACACACAAAGGGAATAAACATGTGTATAGCAAAACATGTGTTACTGCAATCCTTTTCTGTGAGAAATACTTCATTTTCAAGAAAAATTTCAGGGGTGCCAACATTTACTGCCACGACTGTATAGTAGTTATACACCTCTCCTGGACTGTGTTCACACATTGCACGTTTACAGTTTTTTTTTTTGTTTTGTTTTTTCAAAATTGTTGCAAAAATTGTGCTATTTTACTTCACAAATCAAAGAAGATAATTTTTCAGTCAATATTACTGCAAAAGCACAGCTAAAATGATGTAAAAACATGTTAAAAAAATGCAGCATGTGAACACAGCCTGAAGACTTAAATAATAAGATGCAGCAGACCGTACCTTTAGTTACTTTGCCCTTGTAAAGTTTTATCCCAGCTGTTGGGTATTTCTGCCGAACAGGCGAAAAAGCTGGCTGAGCCGCAGCAGCACACCTACTGCTCGCTCTGACCAGCACGATTCATGCACAGGGCTCCATGCTAGGAGCAGGCCAGCTAGAAAATAAATAAAAGTGCACCATAGCATAATACCACCAGTACATAGTAAATGCTTAGTGTAATCTAGCGCTTACCGAGGGTGGTTGTGTGAACTAAGCACAACATTGGACCGCATAATTCCAAAGATTTTCTGCTACCTTCCCATCAACAAGTATATGCCTAAAGAGCATAGCATAATATATATCGGATGAATGAAAGTGCTGAAAGAGCTTTTACAGTATTATAAGGTAAAAGACAGTTTTTTTTCCCCAGAATACAACTCGTTTTGTGGTAAAACAACCACTTCCTCAGGGAGGAGACATTCCGCTGCCACTCGGTCGGCCTCTCCGACTGTTCACTGGAATTAACAAACAGCCTGAATGTAAGTTTACAAACCACGGCCAAAGTAACTAAAAGGTAGTCTGTTATATCTCATGATATAGTCTGCACCTCTGTAACTGATATAGAGGGGACAGTTATAATTTAATCTACTGCACAGTTTTATACAGTAAAAAAAGAAAAGTGTGGATGTATGTCAGCCAAGCAGACACTAAAAGGATACTTTCTTGGCACCTTTCCATGAAGTGAAGATTGCCTGGTATATATGGCAAATTATGTGAACGGAGCCTAATTCTCCTGGTACAACTTTAACAGCTTAACATTGAAGGCCACAATTTGTGTAGACTGTTGTACATGTTGAGTAAACAATTGTCTGTTTCGTATTGTGGTCTGTTACTATTCTTCCTAATGCCATTATGTAATTACCATCGCTTACTCTTCAACAGAATATTCCTTTTAGCCCTAGGCTTGATTTTCATTAATATTCAGGTAGCCTTATATTTTTTGTTTCGATTACAATATAAATAGGTCACTGGCGGTGCCTCTATGAAAAATAATCCAGTATGTAATGAGCCTTTAGCACAGCCCCATTCACATGAAAAGCTATGATTTAAGTATTACACATTGGAGATTCCTTGGCACCTCTGCCAATTTACTGGGCATTGTGTCACATGAATTATATTGTGCTCTCCTTAACTGAGGCAGTCTGACAATGCTTGAATTGTAATGGGGATCATTTATTATTGTTGCTTTCGTAAGCGAGTTCTGTAGGCATTTTTATTTTGCTTTGGTTTTGCTTATATGTGACATATTTATCAATCATACTATCACAGGGGGTTGATAAATTTGGCTCACATCAGCAAAAAAACAATAAATCACTTTTGAATACCATTTTTTCAGCACACTTAAACAAAAACCAAGAAATGACTTCAGAACACCAATTCGTAACTCCCACCTCAAGTCGCAGCTGTGAACAAAATGTGCCATATATATATGTTTACTACATTTTTTTACCACTTTTTCCCCCTAAATGTACTAACCCATTTTTTGTTAGTTTCTTCTCATTTGAGATCCGTGTATTCTGTGCACTACTTTGGATTTGGTGGAGTACGATGACCCGCATTTTTTGGTTTAATATTAATAAAATGGTTAACGAGGTTTTGTGGGGGGGGGGGGGGGGTTGCATAAAAGTTTTTTAAATGTGTTGTGTTTTTTATTTTATTTACATTATAAGCTTAGTAAGGCTCTTCCTGGCACCCCTGTTGAGGTGGGCACCGGGGTCAAATTTGTGGGTTAGCGCTAGCTGTTTTTGTGGCTAACGTTAAGCCCTGGCTTAGTAATGGACTCTGGCTATAAGACAGGTTCCACTACTAAGCCTGTAAAGTAAATAAAAAAAATAAAAAAATCACAACACGTTGAATAAAAATTTTATTCCAAAAAACACTCCCTCACAAGCCCTCACAAACTATTTTATTAACACTAAACAAAAAACGCTGCTCATTGACATAGTCCACTGAATCCGAAGTAGTCCACAGGATATACGGATCTGAAATGAGAAGGGGAAAAAAATAGTTTAGTACATTTATTTTCATCCACTTGAACATCTCCCGCCCGCACCACGACTACAACTCCCAGCATGTCCTCACTGTAAGGGCATGCTGGGAGTTGTAGTCATGTGACAGCAGGCTGATGGGAGATGTGCAGGCGGGTGAAAAGCCACTTGCAGGGCACAACTACAACTCCCTGCATGCCCTTGCAGTATGGACATGCAGGGAGTTGGAGTCGTGTAGCTCGGACAGGAGGAGATGTGCAGGCGGGAGATGTGCTTGTCACCTGCCTACGCCGCACGGCTACAAGTCTCAACATGCCCTTACTGCAAAGGCATGCTGGGAGTTGTGCGGCGGGGCAGGTGACAAGAACATCTCCCGCTCCCGCCGGAGGATTACAACTCCCAGCATGTCCTTACTGCAAGCTAGTCACCTTACCCTGCTGCATGACTACAGTGCATCTCCCAGCATGCTCTTGCAGTGAGGACATGCTGGGAGTTGTAGTTGTGCTGCGCAGGCGGGTGACAAGCTTATCAACCGCCCGCACATCTTCCGCCCGCCTGTGCCGTACCACTACAACTCCCAGCATGTCCTTACTGTAAGGGCATGCTGGGAGTTGTAGTGCGGCACGGGCGGGTGACAGGGAAGCGGGCAGCTTGTGCTCTGCTCCCTGGTTTCCCAGTGGGGAAAATTACGTTATGGCACTGGCAGCTGTGATTGGCCAGGAGGTCTGGACCAATCACACATCTGCCCGGGAAATATGAAGTTACAGTGCTGTAATTTCATATTCCTGTCAGCCGGTTATGCTCCCCGGCCACCTGCCCTTCCAGCATGTCCTCACTGTAAGGGCATACTGGGAGTTGTAGTCCTGTGGGTGCTAGCACGTGCGACTTTTAGTGCGACCTTTTGTAAAGCTCCGCTCCCTGGCCACCCGCCTGCATCTATCACCTGCCCGCTAGGTATTGCAGAGCTATAACTTACTGTAAGGGCATGCTGGGAGTTGTAGTTCTGCAATGGCTAGCGAACGGGTGATAGCTGCAGGCGGGTGGCCAGGGAGCGGAGCTTTACAAAAGGTCACTCTAAAAGTCGCACATGCTAGCACCCGCAGGACTACAACTCCCAGCATGCCCGTACAGTGCGGGCATGCTGGAAGTTGTAGTCCCAACAGCTTGCGGGCGGATGCTAGGGAGCGAAACTGTGCAAAAAGTCACAATAGACTTTTTGTGCGGCTTTTTGAAAATGCTGTCAAAAGCAAGTTTGTAAGCCAGGTCTGACCTGGCTTACACTTGCGACTTTTCGAAGAGGGTTTGCGACTTTTTTTTTTTTTTGCTTACGTGCGACTTTCACACTTGAAAAATTCCTGACCACTGGAAAGTGAAAACTTAAAATTGCTTAGGTAGGGATGGTTGGTATTTTTTGCTTACCCACAAGTCGCACAAAAAATTGCTTAGGCGCACGTGCGGCTTTTTGTGTGACTTCAGCAAAAAAAAAAAAAAAAAAACTGCTTAAAGCCCTTGATAAATGTCCCTCAATGTCTCTAAAGGAACATGGACAAACTGTACAAGACAGATCTTTAAGTGAAGTGGTTCTCAGAATTGATTAATAAATATAACTTCAAGCTCATCTGACTGTTTCCCTGAATTGTCAAATTATAAACCCTAATATCTCAGGAATGGGAGGGACTATTCAATGACAGTAAAATCTTAATTTTGGGGGGGATGAACACACTAAACTTCAAAGTCTAAGTATAGAACACAATTAGTTGGCATAAACTGTGCCAGACTCAAGGCAGATAGGGGGCAGGAATTTATCAAACAATTCAGATGAGGTTTTTATTGGCGGTAAAAAGTTGCAAAAAAGTTGCATGTTTGATCCATGCAACTTTTTACCGCACCACAGATTTGTCAGAAATCACCGTTTACAGTGAAATCTCCAAATGCTGATGCAGTGGTCAATTTATAATCGCAAAAAAGTCACAAACCCCACTAAAAAGTTGTAAGAAACCGCCAGGTCAGACCTGGCTTACTAAACTGCCTGTGGAGAGCACTTTTTTTAATAAGTCGTAGAAAAAGTTGCAGCTGTGAATTTTGGTAAGGCTCCACTCCCTGGCCACCCGACCGCATTTACCACGCACCTGCTAGCTATTGCAGGACAAAACTCCAAGCATACCCTTACAGTGAAGACATGCTGGGAGTTGTAGTTGCAACAGCTAGCGGGCGGGTGGCAGGGGAGCGGAGCCGGCCAGCTTACAGAAATATGAAACTACAGCACTGTAATTTCAAATTTCATATTACAGTGTTGTAGTTTCATATTTCTGTGAGCCAGCTGGATATGCTCTCCAGCACACGCCAGCATCTACCACCCCACCCGCCTGCTAGCCAATGCAACTACAACTCCCAGCATGTCCTCACTGTAAGGGCATGCTGGGAGTTGTAGTCTTGCAACAGCTAGCGGTCGGGTGGTAGATGCGGGCGGGTAGCCGGGGATCGGCTTGCACCAGGGTGCCTCTACCTGTTGCTAAACTACAACTTCCATCATAGGGGTTGTAGTTTTGGAACAGGGTGCCTCCAGCTGTTGCTGAATGACAACTCCCATAATTCCCTGACTGCCAAAGGCTGTCTGGAAATGATGAGCATTGTAGTTTATCAACAGCTGGAGGTTCCCCGTCTGCTTTATGGGCGTTCTCCTCAGTGGAGAGCACCATAAATGTACTGTTTCACTGCCTCAGCAGTGTTATCAAGAGGTAAGCGGGCACTCAAGAGGTGCCCGCTTACCTCTTGATAACGCTGCTGAGGCAGTGAAACATGTCGAGGGGGGCCATGTTAAATTGTTTTTAACTTTGAGTTCCCTTGTCCTACATAGCGATGAATGTTGGTGTTCTGCAGGCACCTCGTCTTTGCTTCGGCGTGTATTCATTCCATTAGACCGGATGGTCAATCTATATATATATATATATATATATATATATATATATATATATATATATATAAGTAGGACGATATGGTGCTCCAAATTTTAAAACATTATTGTTAAGTGCGGACCTAATATAATAAAGATTGCACTTTTAATTTCACACTTCTTTGATATATGGGAAGAAAGGTTTTTTTTGGGCTGCCTATTGGTAGTCTATGAGTTAGTGGTCTATATGTACACAACTACAACTCCCAGCACCCCGAGTTATAATAAATGTGAATAAGCCCCTCCCCTCCAAATAAATAAATTGCCCTCTTTAAAAAAAAAAAAAAACAATCAAAGAAAAAAACTTATTTGATATCGTCACGGTAGGAAATATGCGAACTATTCAAATAAAATGATAATGATCCCGTGCGGTAAATAGAGCAAACGTAAAAATATACCAAAGCCCAGAATAACGCCAAAAAAAGTGACCAAAACTTCACATCCAAAAGTGGTACCACTAAAAACTACAGATCACGGCGCAAAAAAATTAGCTCTCAAACAGCCCCATGTATGGAAAAATAAGAAAAGTTATAGGGGTCAGCAGAGGGTCAACAATACAATACAGCACTTATCACAGCCACATTTGAAAGTGACTGTGCTGAGGTATTTTCTCCGAGCGGTGTATTGCACAGACAGATTTATCATATGCCCCGTGCCACGTCATAAATTTAACATAAGTCAGCACTTTCACAGCTAAAAAACTTTGGGGGGTATTTATGAAGCATTTTATCCTCGTTTTCTTGGGTAAATTTGTCTCAATATCTTGGTGCAATGTGTTTTTTCAGACTATTCCTGCGACCTTTCATTTACCTGTGTTTTGGTTTGTTGCTGTGGTAGATGTGTTTTTGGTTGATTTTTTGCAGTGGTCAGGGATTTATGAAAATGTGACTAAAAAGTTGCATACGTTGACGCAACCCACCAAAACGGGCGGTAATCACCACCAAATAAAAAAGCACTTTTAACTAACTGTGGACAGAATTATTAAAAAGTCGCATAATTGTTGCACGGATTTAAAAGTCGCAGAAAAACACCATACAAAGTGGAATACTGCTGTAAGAAATGTGATCAGCACCAGATTTATCACATGCCCTGGACCATGTGATAAATTAGGTGCAGGTACACAGTTTCTACCACATGAATTAATGGAGTAAAAAGACGTTCACCTACTCCACTTTTCATAAATACCTCCCTTTGACTGTAAAACACATCTACCACAGACAACAATGATAAATTCCTCCCATAGTGTTGCAGCTCAAGCCATGCCCCTTTACCTAAATATTGCAATATGCAAATGAACTTGGAGGGTTTGAAGACTATCTGCACCTCTAATGCTGTCCCCTGGGCCCCGTTCGCATCTCCCCACTTATCACGAAGGAGATAATTCATGAGCGGGGCAGCGGGAACATAACCTAGGGGAGGGTGTCAAGGGTGCAGATACACCAACCATCTGTATATTCAAGTTAGTGGGGTTTATTCATCTGTAAGTTTCCCTTTAATGTAATAAGAAAAAGAATGTGTGATGACAGCCACTATCCACGCCTGTTTTTACCTCAAGCAGTGGCAAGTGGCCAACGTAAACTGCTGTAACTGCATTCTGCATTGGTTTACAAGTATGTTTAAATTACATGTACAATACAGTCATCATATACAGTAGTTATGCATGAGAACATAAAAAAAAAAGCCAATAAAAAAAAAATTAGTCTTACTTTTCAGTCCCACCACTTCACAATCATCACTACCTTAGAACGTGTGCTTGGAACACATACCTTATGCTAACTTTAGAGCAATATTTTTTATATCAACTGGTGCCAGAAAGTTAAACATATTTGTAAATTACTTCTATAAAAAAAAAATCTTAATCCTTCCAGTACTTATCAGCTGCTGTATGTTCCACAGGAAGTTCTTTTATTTTTGGATTTCTTTTATGTCTGACCACAGTGCTCTCTGCTGACACCTCCATTTTAGGAACAGTCCAGAGCAGGATAGGTTTGCTATAGGGATTTTCTCCTGCTATGGACAGTTCCTAAAATGGACAGAGGTGTCAGCAGAGAGCACTGTGGTCAGACATAAAAGAAATTCAAAAAGAAAAGAACTTCCTGTGGAACATAAACAGCTGATAAGTACTGGAATAATGAAGACTTTTTTAATATAAGTAATTTAAAAATCTGAAACTTTCTGGCACCAGTTGATATAAAAAAAAAATAGTTTTCCACTGGAGTACCCCTTTAAAGTGTCTCTCCAAGCACACAAGACATTATGAAAGTTATCAGCAAGTTTTCAAAGACCTCGAATAAGGTGATGGCAGGTTTATTTAAATTTTTTTTATTAAATTGACATTCTTAAATAACCTCCATGTGTACCACTAAAGTACATTTCTGTATGCTCACCATTATTTAAAGGGTAGCTCCCACCATCCTATATTTTTTTTGCTAGCCCGTTCCCCCCCCCCCCCCCCCCCGCTACGGCACTAGCCCGTTCCATCCTCGCCATACCACACCCCCCCCCCCCCCCACCCTGCATACCCCGTTCCCTCATTACACTTGCAGTTACTGCAGAGTCCGGCAGCGGGCGTGCAGGGACAGCGGCGGCAACGAGGCGGCGGCGATGTGCGGGAGGAGTGGCCTCCCAGCCAGTGGGCGGGGAGCCAATGCGCTCGCTCCCGCCTGTCTGATTGACAGGCAGGGAGCGAGTGCAGCCTAACTGAAAAAGGACTGATTGCCACTCCAAAATCTTTTCTTGGTGAAAAATTCCAAAATTGCATGAAAAATTTGAAAATTTTGCATTTTTCTAACTTTGAAGCTCTCTGCTAGTAAGGAAAATAGACATTCCAAATACATTTTATATTGATTCACATATACAATATGTCTACTTTATGTTGGCATCATAAAGTTGACATGTTTTTACTTTTGGAAGACATCAGAGGGTTTCAAAGTTCAGCAGCAATTTTCTAATATTTCACGAAATTTTTAACATCAGAATTTTTTCAGGGACCAGTTCAGTTTTGAAGTGGATTTGAAGGGCCGTCATAGAAATACCCCATAAATAACCCCATTATAGAAACTGCACCCCTCAAAGTATTCAAAATAACATTCAGAAAGTTTGTTAACCCTTTAGGTGTTTCACAGGAATAGCAGCAAAGTGAAGGAGAAAATTACAAATCTTAATTTTTTTACACTTGCATGTTCTTGTAAACCCAGTTTTTGAATTTTTACAAGGGGTAATAGGAGAAAAAGCCCCCCAAATTTGTAATCCCATTTCTCTTGAGTAAGGAAATACCTCATATGTGTATGTAAAGTGTTCGGCAGGGGCAGTAGAGGGCTCAGAAGGGAAGGAGCGACAATGGAATTTTGGAGAGTGAATTTTGCTGAAATGGTTTTTGGGGAGCATGTCGCATTTAGGAAGCCCTTATGGTGCCATAACAGCAAAAAAGAAAAAACCACATGGCCTATTTTTTGGGAAACTACACCCCTCATGGCAAGTAACAAGGGGTACAGTGAGCCTTAACACCTCTCAGGTGTTTGATGACTTTTCGTTAAAGTCAGATGTGTAAATGAAAATTATTTTTTTCCCACTAAAGTACAGTTTTTTCCCAAATTTACCATTTTTTACAAGGGGTTATAAGAGAAAATGCCCCCCAAAATTTGTAAACCCATTTATTCTGAGTATGGAAATACCCCATATGTGGATGTAAAGTGCTCTGTGGGCGTACTACAATGCTCAGAAGAGGAGGAGCGCCATTGAGCTTTTGGAGAGAGAATTTGTTTGGAATGGAAGTCAGGAGCCACGTGTGTTTACAAAGCCCCCCGTGGTGCCAGAACAGTGGACCCCCCCCCTCCACATGTGACCCCATTTTGGAATCTACACCCCTCACAGAATTTAATAAGGGGTGCAGTGAGCATTTGCACCCCCACTGGTATTTGACAAATCTTTGAAACAGTGGGCTGTGCACATGAAAAATTACATTTTTCATTTTCATGGACCACTGTTCCAAAAATCTGTCGGACACCTGTGGGGCGAAAAGCTCACTGTACCCCTTATTACATTACGTGAGGGGTGTTGTTTCCAAAATGGGGTCACATGCGGAGGGGGGGGGGGGTCCATTGTTCTGGCACTATGCGGGATTTGTAAACACACGTGGCCTTCAATTCCAGACAAATTTTCTCTCCAAAAGCCCAATGGAGCTCCTTCTCTTCTGTGCATTGTAGGGCACCCGCAGAGCACTTTACATAAACACATGGGGTATGTTCTTACTCAGAAGAAATGGGGCTACAAATTATTTTTTTTCTTCCTATTTTCCCTTGTGAAACTGAAAAAATTAGGGTAACACCAGCATTTTAGTAAAAAAAAAAAATTTTTTTTCATTTTCCCATCCAGCTTTAACCTGTTGGAGACCACAGGCGTATGGATAAGCTCCAGCGTCATGGTACTTAAGGACCAAGGGCGTACCTGTACGCCCGTGGGAATTTCGATCTCCGTCACTAGCCGGACGGGGATCGGAACGGGATGCCTGCTGAAATCATTCAGCATGCATCTCATGCACATGCCTGGGGGATCCTGAGACACCCCCCCATGTCGGCTATGTCAATTCAGATCAGCGATTCGCAGTGATTCCGGGCTGATCGGGCCTCTGATGACCCGATAGCCTGGAAAATAGGGATGATCAGAGCTGTCAGAGACAGCCTCGATCATCCTAAAGGATAGGAGTGAGGTGGCCGGGGTGCCACCTCCTCCTATCCCCTGCGATTGGCCGATCCGGTCAATCGGCAAATCGCAGGGCAGGGGCCGGGGGGGGGAACGTTCATTTCCCCCGCTCTGCCTGCCCCTGGATGTCGGCGGTCCCCGCAATGGCCCCCGCACATCGCCGGTTACCTGGGTTCCGGCGGACCGAGGACCTGACAGGAGGCAGCAGGCAGGTGGAAGCGGCAGTTTCCCAGATACTGCAGTGAAGATTGCCGTAAAGTGATCTTCACTGCTGTATCTAGAAGTTTCAAAACTACAACTCCCAGCGTGCCCAAACAGCCTTTGGCTGTCTGGGCATGCTGGGAGTTGTAGTTTTGCAACATCTGGCGGGCCACAGTTTGGAGACTACTGTCCTTCCTGATGTTGCATAACTACAACTCTCAGCATGCCCAGACTGTGAAGGCATGCTGGGAGTTGTAGTTCTAGTTCTGTAACATCTGGCCCTCCAGATGTTGCAGAACTACAACTCCCGGCATGCCTGGACAGTCTCAGCATGCTGGGAGTTGTAGTTTTGCAACATCTGGAAAGGCACTGTTTGGAGACCACTATACAGTGGTGTCCAAACTGTAGCGCTCCAGATTTCAATTCAAAGCATGCCGAGACTGTCCAGGCATGCTGGGAGTTGGGGTTCGGTCCCAACAGGGTTAACGAAATTCATCAAACACCTGTGGGCTTTTAAGGCTCACTATACCCCTTGTTACGTTCCGTGAGGGGTGTAGTTTCCAAAATGGGGTCACATGTGGGTATTTATTTTTTTGCGTTTCTGTCAGAATTGCTGAAAATAAAAAGTATGGGGCAACACGAGCATGTTAGTGTAAATTTTTTTTTTTTTACACTAACAGGCTGGTGTAAACCCCAACTTTTCCTTTTCATAAGGGGTAAAAGGAGAAAAAGCCCCCCAAAATTTGTAGTGCAATTGCTCCAGAGTATGGAAATACCCCATATGTGGCCCTAAACTGTTTCCTTGAAATACGACAGGGCTCCAAAGTGAGAGAGCGCCATGCACATTTAAGGACTAAATTAGGTATTGCATAGGGGTGGAAATAGGGGTATTCTATGCCAGTTATTCCCAAACAGGGTGCCTCCAGCGGTTGCTAAGTCAGTGGCTGTCCGGAAATTATAGGAGTTGTTTTGCAGCAGCTGGAGGCTTCGCTTTGGAAACACAGTGTAGTGGGGCAGTGTAAGGGGGTGCTCTTGTAATGTTTTACCCTTTATTTTGTGTTAGTGTAGTGTAGTGTTTTTAGGGTACATTCGCACTGGTGGGGATTTATGATGAGTTTCCCGCTAGGAGTTTGCGCTGCGGCGGAAAATTTGCCGCAGCTCAAACTTGAAGCAGGAAACTCACTGTAAACCCGCCCATGTGAATGTACCCTGTACATTCACATGGGGGGGGGGGGGGGGAACCTCCAGCTGTTTCAAAACTTCAACTCCCAGCATGTACTGACAGACCGTGCATGCTGGGAGTTGGACTTTTGCAACAGCTGGAGGCACACTGGTTGAAAAACCTTCAGTTAGGTTCTGTTACTTAACTCAGCATTTTCAAACCAGTGTGCCTCCAGCTGTTGCAAAACTACAACTCCCAGCATGTACTGATCGCCGAAGGGCATGCTGGGAGATGTAGTTATGCAACAGCTGGAGGTATGCAACTACAATTCCAGTTTGCTGTTCGTGCATGCTGAGAGTTGTAGTCTTGCAAGCTCTGAAGGACCACAGTTTAGAGACCAACGCACAGTGATCTCCAAATGGTAGCCCTCCAAATATTGCAAAACTACAAATCCCAGCATGCCCAAACAGCTGTCTGGGCTTGCTGGGAGTGGTAGTTTTGCAACATCTGGAGGGCTACAGTTTAGAGACCACTATATAGTGGTCTCCAAACTGTAGCCCTCCAGAAGTTGCTTGGCAACTCACCAGCTTCTGTAATCTGCACCAGGGAGCCAGCCGCACGTCATCGTCGCCCGCTGCCGATGGTGAGTAAGTGACCATCCGGCACCGGTCACAGGACAGTTCCCCAATTCTGCCCAGACTACTGTGGTCGGGCAGAATGGGGGAACTGAACTTTAACCTCCCCGCCCCCGATCTGCTATTGGTCGGTCGCTTCTGACCGACCAATAGCAGGGATAGGAGGGGTGGCACCCCTGTCACCTCACTCCTATCCCTTCAGGGGATTGTGGGTGTCTTGGACACCCCCGATCCCCCTTATTTTCCGGGTCACTGGAGACCCGTAATGGCTGGAAATCGCCAGTCGGCGATCTGCAATGATCACCGACATGGGGGGGAGGGGGGTTTGCATGGGGTGCCTGTTGAATGATTTCAGCAGGCATCCCGGTCCGGTCTCCGCCCGGTGAGCGGCGGGGGACCGGAATTCCCACCGGTGTAAGTATCAGGGAGCCCTAAGTGGTTAAGGACCAAGCCCATAGACCTTAAAAGGAGAAGTCTCATGCTCAAAAACGTATCCTCTATCCAAAGCATAGGGGATAAGTTTTAGATTGCGGGGGTCCGAGCGCTGGGGCCCCCCGCAATCTCCTGTTTGGATCCCCCGTGCGAGTCACTACCCTTGACCGAAACAGAGGCAGCCACGCCCCCTCCATATAGTTCTATGGGAGAGCTGAAGATTGCCGAACGGCTCTCCCATAGAACTATATTGAGGGGGCGTGGTGGGCTCTGCTTCGTGCAGGGGTTGTGACGCGCTCCTGTGCTAGTGCACGGGGGCTCCAAACAGGAGGAGATTGCTTTCAGATAGGGGATACGTTTTTGAGCATGAGACTTGTCTAAAAACTATAACTCTTAAATTTTGCACCTACAGACCCATATAAGGGCTTGTTTTTTGCATCACCAATTGTACTTTGCAATGACATCAATCATTAAATTTAAAAAAAAATCTACTTCAAAACCAAAATATATATATTTTTAAAGGTGAAATTAAAAAACGCCATTTTGTAACTTTTGGGGGCTTCTGTTTCTACACAGTACAATTTTTTTGTAAAAAATGATACCTTATCTTTATTCTTTAGGTCCATAAAGTCACAAGGATATCCAATTTATGTAGGTTTTATTTTATAAAACTACATGCACCAAAATTAGTTTGTTTCAATTTGTCATTTTATGACCCCTATAACTTTTTTATTATTCCACATATGGGGCTGTATGAGGGCTAATTTTTAGTGCTGTGGTCTGTAGTTTTTATCGGTACCATTTTTGTTTTGATGTGAATTTTTGATTGCTTTTTATTAGTTTTTTTATGGTATATGAAGTGACCAAAAATTCACAATTTTGGACTTTGATATTTTATTTAACGTGTACACAATTGACCGTGCGGTTTAGCAAACCTTATATTTTAATAGTTCGGATATTTGCGCAAGTGGCGGTACCGCATATTATGTTTAATTTTAAAAATGGAAAAAGGGGTGATTTAAACTTTTAATAGGGAAGGGGTTAATTCACTTTTATTAACTTTTTTTTCCCAGCAGCACATCACTCTGTATAAATGGGGATAAGCTGCTATCAATAATGCAGATATTAGGAGCCTTAGGGTGGGTTTACACTGCTTTTATGCTGTACAACACTGGTATCTGTTGACATCCTGCTAAGAAAGGGATGACATTTTTTTTTTCTGTGGCATACTGTAGTAGACCGCATTAAAAAAGAAAATAAATAAATAATAATATTTATATATACACATATTTATATATACACATATATCATTCATTTGAAAAGTCTTCAGGCCCCCTAACTTTTTTCATGTTGTTTTGAGGTCTTTTGCTAAAATACAATATGAATTTCCTCTATCATCCTGCACTCAATGTTCCATAATGAGAATGTGAAAATAGAATTTTTGAAAAGTTTAAAACTGTATTAAAAAGATAAAACAAAAATTTTACATTGTCATAATAGCACAGTGGCCCAATTCTTAAATGAAAGAAGTTTGTAACAATAAAGACTCACCTGACCAAACTAAGTTATGTAGGGAGAAGGGTCTTGGTAAAGGAGATGACCAAGAATCCAATAGTCACTCTGACTGAGCTCCAAAGATCCTGTGTGCAAATGGGAGAAACCTCTTCCAAAAGGTCAACCATCATGGCAGCACTCTATGAACCTGGGCTTTATGGAGTGGCCAGAAAGAAGCCTCTCCTCACTAAGGCTGGGATTACATATGTCTGGTGTACAGCATACGTGAACCCAGCCTAAATCTTGCCACAACTGATGACAACATATATCAGTTATACACCAGATCCCCAATGCAGCAAAATGTGTTCCCCGGTTTGGTTTGTCCAACCATCCTGGGTCCAAACTGAGACACCTGGTGGATGTGAACTGTTCCATTTAAATGAATGGGTTTCAGATGTAGCATCAGTTTCCCTCCAGCGTATTTTCTACAGCGCCAGACAGAAAATATGCCAGACATATGTAAAGGAGGCCGAAGACACAGGTTTCTCACTTTTTGTGAGAAACAAGATTTTGACTGATACCAGGATTTTTTGGCCTTAATTATTAACTATAATTTCTCAAGGAAACCAGTCCCTGCGTATGATCTGCCTATGTGAGTTGAAGGAAAGGTGAATGGATCAAAGTATTCTTAATGAAACCTTATTCATAGTGCTCTGGATTTCAGCTTGGGCCAAAGGTTTACTTTTGAACTAGACATTGGGGGAGATTCATCAAGACCTGTGCGGAGACCAGTTTCCCATAGCAACCACTCAGATTGCTTCTTTCATTTTTCAAATGCCTTTTAAAAATAGAATTTATCTGATTGGTTGCTATGGCCAAGTGGTCAACTTTTCCTCTGCACAAGTTATAATGAATCTCACCCAATCACCCTAAGCACACAGGCAAAACAACATAGGAGTGGCTTAGAGAGAACTTTATCCCGTCCAGGACACAGGGCGTAGAGGTATGCCCTGGTCCCTTTAACAGGATTTAAACCGTTCTCACGAGTGGAGAACAGGTTAAACCTGGTGGGTCCCTGTTGCAGCCAGGACCCACGGCTAACCCTTTAGATGCTGCAATCAAAGTTGATAGCGGCAATAGTCCAAGCAGAAAGAAAATAGGATGGCACTCGCAAGTTGGATGCAAAAACAAATGGAATTTATTCACTTACATAGGTCAGGCGGGTACAGTGGTGTGGGAAGGAGCAGAATGAATTCCATTCTGTCTGCTCCTTCCCACACCACTGTACCCGCCTGACCTATGTAAGTGAATAAATTCCATTTGTTTTTGCATCCTACTTGCGAGTGCCATCCTATTTTCTTTCTGCTTTGACTATTGCTTTGCTAACTGCTGTCAGGATTCGAGCACTGCCTATAATGGATTGTACTGGGAATCGCACCTGTACCTCCAGGAGAGTCAAAGTGCGTAGAGGCCGGTAGTGCTATCCCCCACCTCTTTTCTGTTTAGTAAAGTTGATAGCGGTATCTAAAATTTGGGGTTAACTGTGCATGTAGCTCAGTGGAGCTGATCGGGATATCTGTGGTGACTTTGCGGGTCCTGATCAGCTGAGTGAACGGCAGGAGGGTCCTCACCTGCCTCCTCGTGGTCCGATTAGCTGCAGGGAGCAGGTAACACTGATCAATGCTATGCTATGGAATAGTATTGATCAGAAGAATGCATGGTATAGCCCCTATTGGGGCTAAAAAAAATAGTGTAAAAAAAAAAGATAATGATTACCCCATGTAAAAAAAAAAAAAAGCCTCCATTGCAAGCCAAGCATTGGGAAATCAAGCTACAGAAAGCAGCCTCCCAGCACAAGACAAAAGTCTAACTCACACATCCATTTTACAAACCCAATGTTTAAATTCTCTAAGCACAGGATGAGAAGGCATGGGAGATAAAATTATTGTATACCAGGAAATAAATGTATTTTTGTTTTGCTTAAAAAACAGAACCGGATCAGGAGGTCCATTTTGTCAGATGAAAAGCAGCATCAAATCCGGAGATAAACTTAAAGGGCTACTCCTTAGGAAAAATTTTTTTTAAATCAGCTGGTGCCAGAAAAGTATACAGATTTGTAAATTAAATGTATTTTAAAATATTTAGCCTTCCAGTATTTATCAGCTGCTGTATGCCCTGGAGGAAGCTCTGTAGTTCTTTCCAGTCTGACCACAGTGCTCTCTGCTGCCACCCATACTATCCAGAACATAATCCTGTTTGGCTGGAGCATCATCTTTGTCCCAGCAGAAGAACAGGCTGGGACACATTTCAGTAAGTGATGGTGGGACTAGCACTCCTCTGTGCTCACTCCTGTCCTATTAAGCTGCAGCATGAAAACAGAAAGGAGGGGGTTACAGAGCAGCCTGCAGTGATTAGATGAAGAGATCCAGCACAGCACAGCAGACGGAAGGAGAAAGTGAATGCATGGTGAGGGCAAGCTCAGTGCTTGCCTTGGACATGCCCTTCCTGAGAAGAATTTTTTTGTGAAATGACAGGTAAGCTTTAAGATTTTTTTTTAAATAGAAGTAATCTACAAATCTTTTATTGGCAAGCGCTGTATCAGACACATTAAAAACTGGTGGCTGTGAAGTTGGAACTGACCTGTATAAGCAGTGGGAAATGGGAAGATCCTGATGATACAGATCGAGCTGTAATACTTGTTACATATACTATATATTGGTGGGCATCAACAGGGGAGCACATCTATTGGCTCAGCAGCAGTTCAGCCACAGATCAGATCCAAACCCATCCAGCGCTAGTGACTCTATATAGCAACTTGTCTAATCTACAAATCTGTTTCATTTTCTGGCACCAGTTGAATTAAAAAAAAATTTCCTCCGAAGTACACCATTAAAAGCATAAGCAGTAAGGAATGTTTTTTTCCTTTAGGTCATGATATTTTTTTCTTTCCCCAAATACATATTGAAGAGTGTATTTCCTGAACATATTATAATATGTTCCATGTAAGGATGTGTTTTTTTTTTTGTTTACATTTCCATTATGCATCTGATAAGCCAAAAAACTACAGGTGGGCCATTCAAAGTGCATCCTTTACCTTAGCTTACATGCCCAGAAGTAAAACGGAATAAAAAAGGAGTAAAATACAACTGACCAGAAGAGATCTGAATCTAAAATAAACTAACAGATAAAAAATGTATAAACGGCTATTTAATAAATAAATTCATAATTCATCCTTTAAACAAAGTAACAGGTAAAAGCTTTTTATTAAGATAGAAAGCTATGGTCCATCAGTGATAGTCAGGGAAATGATACAGAAGTCATTTCAAAGAATTTGTCAAAAAACAAGAAAAAAAACTCATGGCTTTTATTTCAGAACTGGTTTTCTTCAGATGTCATGCACAAACTTTTTATTTTTTTATTTTTTTATCATTAACAATTTGCTACTACTAGAGTCCAAGAAAAAAACCCTATTTGGATGATGTAATAATATGTTATAATTGAAAATTTCAGACTAGCAAACGCTAAAATGTACATGAAGAAGCCTTGCCAAAAGCACTTGCTCCTCTGGAGCTTTTCTGTGGCAATGATGATCATGACTATCCAGGTTCAGCAACTAGAAAAGGATATGTCTATCATGGATGTGGAAGTTCTAGTTTAAGGGGGTTATCCAGGAATCGAAAAACATGGATAATTTTTTTTCAAAGACCACTCCCTGTCTGTCTCCAGGTTGGGTGTGGTTCTGCAGTTCGGTTCCATTGAATTGAATGGAGCCAAGTTGTAATACCACACCCAACCTGGAGACAGACAGGAAGCGGTCTTTGAAAGAAATGATCCCTGTTTTTCGATTCCTGGATAACCCCTTTAAGAATCCATGTATAGGGCACAAAATGCAGGGTATGGTATTAAGTGAATAATAGGCAATATATTTATAATGTATAGATGTGTCTTTATAGCTTGTTGATTTTCTGCATTAGTGTAGCTCGATGGTGCTCATTGCTCACATTCTCAGTTATGGACTTCAAGAAATGTCTTTCATTTGCCTGCCTGAGCGAACTTTGTTTGGAAGTGTCAGTAGCTCTCAGACTTTGATACAGGGAAAGAATTTCTAGTGACAAGAAGAAGAGAGGTTCACATGTATTTTCCGGCATCATAGCAGTTATATGGAGAACATGGCAAAATACCTGACTGTATATAAATAACACCTCTTGTACACAGTCCGATTCTTTATCAAGTTTATGCACTTGTAGATTGTATTCTGCCAGATGCTGTTTGACAGCTTCCAGCATGTCAGATATGCAGACACTATAGAGTTTTGCAATGTGCTTTTGACCATCAAAGGTAAGCCAGTTAGAACAGCTCGCACTACAGAGAAGCTGGAACCCTCTGAGTAACAGAACAGAGAACTGAAGATCATAAGCAAAAGGACGGAGATTTAATAGAGGCATAAACTGTATATACTCCAGAGAATATGGGACGTGAAGAAAATGTCCTTTCAAAAGGCTCATCGCGACCTGAGAAAGAAGTTTGCATTCTGTTGCACTGCACCATGGCAGGACTTGTACCATGGCTACTAAAAATCCTTTACTAAAAAAATTAAGCTCATCGGGGTCTTCTGTGTTGACACAGAGAAGAGAAAGCATTAGATCTTTCATTTCTTCTGAAATACAACAGCATTCCATCCAAGCCAATAGCCCTGTACCTGGACCATACTCTGGGAGACGAACTGATGTCCAGTCACACTCTGGCAGCTTACAAACTTCAAACAAGGAGGCTGGTGCTTCATTTTTAAAGTGCTCTCCAAATAGGGGCTTCAGCCTCAAGCGTATAACCCAATCTAAATGCTCCATTTTCCTGTGCAGCCAAAAGAGGGACTTGCCCCAGGTTTCGGGGCCAGTTTCAGCTTCTGGCAATATCAGCGTACAGATCTGTGAGAGAATTCCAATAATTAACTCCTTGGATCCCAGTGTGAGACAATATGGCTTATCCGATTGTTGCCAGCACCTACTGAAGCTATTAAGGAGTTTACAAAGAGACATAATAAGAGGAAAAGGCGAGCAGGAAAGAACCCAGTGCTTGGTAGATGCATCTTGCCGGTTCTCCACATTTAGAGCTTTGTGCAGAATATGCAAGCACAACTCTACATGAACACATTCATCAAGTATATATGGAAGGACAAACGTCCTCACTACTTCTGCCGATTGTAATAAAGAAGCATTTTCACCTGTAGGTTCAGAAGGACTCATTAAATAGCCCAGCAAGTTCAAAAACTGACTTTCTTCTTTATCAGTGGACAGTTTCCCCCAACAAGTCTCCATCAAGCAGCGAGACAATAAAGAGACAGATTGGACTCCATCATAGGAACCCCTAAAGCTTAAAGCAGGAAGTGAAGTCAATATTTTTGCTAAAAATACATGAGCACCAAGATTTGAAACAGCAAAGTGGCAAGCTCTGCTTATGACATTCTCAGGATACAACAGGGCCAGCCTAGCCACTCTTGAGACTGTGATATTGTCTGTTCCAGTCTGGGATATTTGGTTAAATGCCATGTTGAGCTCCTCTTGGAAATTATCCGTAAAGGCAGACATGCAGTGAGATAGACCTTTCTCACCCCACTTATTTAGGGCTTTCAACAACACATCATCCATCTGAGCTAGTGGCAGCTCACAGAACAGATCCAAGATAATAGCTGTAGATTTCCGAATCTCCATGATATTTGGATTGTTCTGCTCATATGTGGCTTTCACAACAGTCTCCAACAACTCCAGTATAAGGTCTGGTTTAAGAAAAGTCTCTTTATTGATTTTAAGACAATTAAGCCAGTCAGTGGAGAACGCCCAAGAAAGTTCAGATGCAAATTCAGAACAGACTTCTTTATAACGGCACATTTTATTGTCAATAATGTTTCTAGCAACAGTAGCCATCATGTCCACATCATTCATCTTGCATGTTATCTGAATGTTGGTAGTTTTCTCCAGAAGGACAGAAATGCAGTTTGCTAGTTCTACTTTTTGTTCATCAGAAAAAGTCTCACTAGGCTCTAATGCAACCAAGTTTTTATGCAGAGACGCAAGACTGCCATTCATCCTAAAACATTCATAGGAGAGTTTGTCACTGTTATTCATGTAATTGTGCAGTTCTTGCCCCCAATTAAGCAGCAGGTCTTTCAAAATGTTTAAGCCAAAATGTCGGGCACCTTTCAGTAAGGGGAACCTGGAGGCAGTGCTGCCACTCTGCACAATCCTCTCTGCTTCTCTAAGCATTTCCAGATGGCTTTTTTGAAGATCATCATCCTTGACCTTTGTGTTACAAAAACAAAGGACAGCAACTAGCTTTTCCAAGTAAAGTCTTATAGGAAGATCACCTGACTCTTTCTCTATAAAAGCAGATGAGCACAACATGTCTGCTAGATTTGCTATTGTGTAGCACTTCAATTTGCTGTTATCAATGTTTGGCCTGATTTTATGAAGCCCCTCTAAAAACACAGCAAGAATGTTATCAGCTGGAGGTACGCATTGCTCAGGATCTAGCTTGAATCTTTTCAAACTTTGGCAAACTTCATCATCAGTCTTGGTCAAGTACTGGCATGCAACAGTTGAAAAGGATTCAACAAGATCATCTTTGTTGCTGTTTTTATCATTTTTCATGATCTCCCACCAGACATCTAGGAAAAAAGTCACATCTTCAACGGAAGTGTTTTCATAAATGTGGTTTAACAACAAGGATGCTTCTTTCACCCAAAATTCTGTCGGCAGTGCCAAAAGAAGCTCTGCAAATACGTCCGCTGCTTTCGTGGCTTTGAGTACTTCAAACAAAACAGTGCGATTCATTTTTGGGATCATGTTTTCCACAGGAAAGAACACATCTTCTTTCCATCTCCTATCAATATCAAAGTTTCCATCTAAGGAGAGTTGTGGTTGACATGACAGTACTTTGGCCCAAAATATTGCAATGACTTTCTTTCTCCATTCATGGCTTTTTGACCAGCTACCTGAGCTGATTTCTTTTAAAGCATTTGTGATCGGCTTCTCGACCAGAGGCCATTCAGTCTTTTTAAACTCCAGCAAAGTTTTCTGTGAGGTGACTTTTTCTGCTAACAGTAGAGCTCCTTGAAGAACCACTGTCTCTTCACATATGTTCCAGCTTCCTACACAGAAGAAACATAATAAAATACCTTTAATATAAATGTTTTTCTTTCCACAAATAGACATCTTGTTTTCATTAACTCATGTTGTTGCTCAAAATGACACGCGATACAGAATACTGTATAAGAACCTGTTTAGCAGCTTGATGTTACCTAATTTGTGGCAAGCCCAGGAGACTGAATAGACATAAAAGCAGTAAAAAGTTATAGGAAAATTATTAATGTGCTACTACTAGGTGTCTTTTTAATTCAAGATTTCACAATTCATTTGTAAAAATGCAATGGGAAAAAGTGATTCTTAATTTATCATAAAAAAGGAGTCCAGTATTAAATATGGTGCATTTTTACAATCATGTACAGGGGTAAGTTTATCTGTTTGTAACATACACATTAGTATATCATTATTAAGCTGTCATTGCAGGATGTAGGGAAATATATATATACATGTTTAGAATTTATTCTGATTCTTACAAATACCAGTATTCCCTTAAGTTACAATATTAAATTGGTTCCAGGACGACCATTGTATGTTGAGACCATAACTCTATGGAAACCTGGTAATTGGATCTAAAGCCACCAAAATGTCATCCAAAAATAGGAAAAAGTGAAGATTAAAACAAAAATAAGTAGATTAATATAGATAAAGCAAGTCCTTACATATAAAAGTAAGGAAGAGCTGCTGGGAGCTGTAAATCACTGTCTATGTAGAGGACAGGAGCTTCTTCAGGGTCCTCTACAGTATACACAGTGGGGGAGATTTATCAAAACCTGTGCAAAGGAAAAGTTGCCCAGTTGCCCATAGCAACCAACCAGATCCCTTCTTTCATTTTGCAGAGGCCTTGTTAAAAATGAAAGAAGCAAGCTGATTGGTTGCTATGGGCAACTGGACAACTTTTCCTTTGCACAGGTTTTGATAAATCTCCCCCAATGTACTAAAAATGTAAAATGGAGCCGCCCTCATCTGGTGTCCAAAGGAGCAGCTAACTGTGGCACAGGTTAAGAGTAATACAGAACATGTAATACCTCCCTGTACTGTAGGGGGCGCTACCTGACAGGAATTCAGTGCATACACTTCAGTAATACAAGTGTTTTACCAGTGAATGCCCATTCTAATTGGTCAGTTATTCAAGCCATTGACATGTTTCACATATCAGGACTGTCTGTAGCATTGTATGTTGAGTCTGGTTTCAAATTACAATGGTCCAGAAAAGACCACTGTATGTTGAAACTATTGTATGTTGAGGGATCACTGTACAGTGAAATCTCTCCAAAAGTCCACCACTCTGAGAATGCCACACCCTTAAGGGTTACTCCAGGGAACTAAAACCATAGCCCACCCTTTCCCTCTCACCAATCTATTTATTTGTCTAAATATCACTCATTAGCTATATAGAACAGTTTCCCTCTTTCAGCTGTCACTTACATACAGGGAGTGAGAGAAAGACGTCATTATCAAGATCCACTTTGTCTTTGCGCAAAGACTAGCCCCCACCCTCCTGGAAGACAAATACCACATGATTTCTGTTTTGTCTGGCTTCACAGCCACACCTCCCCTCCCTATGTGAGGATCTTGCCTGGAAAGAAACAGCCCAGCGTCTCCTCAGCACATAACGCTGCTCTTTGCCTGCTGTAGCTCTAATCACTGACTGCTGCCATTCAGGGCATAGCATGATTTATTGCTGGGGGAAGGATAGTTTGAAAGAAAAAACTTGTACAGTGTGTACTGTTGACTGTGTGTTTACAAAAACATAGCATGTACATAGATAGTAAAAGCAATTGGCTGGAAGCCATTACACAGAGCCGCACTGACTGCTGGGTGTTGTAGTCTGGGCTGCAAGCAAGTAAAAAAAATATTTAAGAGACAACAGGGGCCACAGGAGCAGGCAAAATCACATGGATAACTACAGGAGACACAGTACAGGTATCATGGTGGCTTTGGAGATTTTTTATTTTTCTTAACTTCCCCGGAGCACCCCTTTAATAGACCAAATTTCATATTACATCCATATATTGTGCCCATTATCTTTGAGAAGAACATTTTCGGATAGAACATTGGGTGGTTTTCTCAAATAAGTTTCACAATAGTTCAAATTAGAAAACTTGGCAAATTAATCTCTTGATGCTGCTTATAGGAATATTCTGGGATTATACGAATAATGGCTTGTCTACAGAATAGCATAGCCAAAAGATAAACATGTACACCAGTCTAAGTATGCAAGCAAGGCATCCAAACGTACCCAATTGCCTCGCCCTCAGAAAGGTTTGTTTTTTCATTTTCTTTTCCTTCAGGTCTGCCCTAATTAAATGATTTGCTATAGATCTCTCTTTCCTATATACAAATCTTGGACGATTGCAGAACAGCCGAACAATTTTTTTTGTCTGCTTCCAGCAAACCCCAATATTTGAAAATAGTTTATCATTTTTGAATGACTATCATATGTGGGGAAAAAAAATTATCTCTGTTCCCTAGCACTTTTTCTTTTTCCTTAATTCTCCTCTAGGAATCTTTTTCACCACTTCCCCAATCTCCAAAGGTGGAAAAGATCCCTAGATAAGAACAAACCTTTCTGAAGGTGAGGCAATCCGGTACGTTCGGATACCTGTTCTGTCACAATAATCAAAGGGAATACAGTGATGAATCCTATGAAAGGGACTAAAATCCTGATCAGAGGGTGAAATTCGTGTGACAGTTCACAAGTAGTGTATTTACTTAAATGCCCATGTGGGAAAGCCTACGTGGGTCATACGATGAGGGCCATTTAGTTTAGACTCAATGAACATAAAAGTGCTATACATACATATGGTAGGAGGATACAAGGAGAAGGCCACATAGAAAAAGAAAAATGTGAGACTAGTGTAGTGAGGCACTTTAATAAACATAAGCATAATGTGAACGTGCTCAGATGGCGAATGCTAGAAAATGTTGAAGGTGAGAATAAGGTACAAATAAATAAAAAAACTACTAGAGAAAGAAGTGTTATGGATCCAGAAACTGAACACACTTCAACCTCATGGTATTAATGAGGTTTGTAGTTTCAATGTGTTTCTCTAAAATATGTAATAGTATACTGCTTCTATCTGATCTTAGACTGTTTTATATATTTTTGTATAACTTGTGTACTGTTTTTTTTGTACGATTTTAAACTTCAAAGTTGAGATCTCGCGAGATCTGTATGTCTATGTAAATGTGATGGAATACACTTACTATGCTTGAGAAAGAGGGCGATAGCCCTTGAAATGTCACATACATGCTCATGTGATTATATCTAGCCCGCAGTGGATGTAATGAAGATGGTGGGGATGGTAAAGACTCCTGCCGGAGTAAGAAGATTCCCGTGATGCCATATAATATCTTCATATGACTCTCCGTGGACTTACTTCACTTGGGTAACTATTATTTGTATTGATTCTTGTTAAAATAGATGAATTTTGGATAAAAGTGAAAATTGCTTGCATACTAAGACTGGTGTATATGTTTATCTTTTGGCTATTGGATTTACACTAGGTTGATACAGCACCTTGTACACACGTCCCGGCACCCAGTTTACCTGTCCCACATTATATGTAAGCACTTTGGCCCAGATTTATCAAACTGTGTAAGAGGAAAAAGTGGAGAGATTTTCCCACAACAACCAATCACAGCTCAGCTAACCAGTTGAGGTAAAGAGAAAGCTGAGCTGTGATTGGTTGTTATGGGAAATCATTCCACTTTTTCTCTCACACAGTTTGATAAATCTGGGCCTTTTTCTACAGAATAGGCCATAAATCACTGACTGGTGCCATGCACAACAAAGTGAATGAGGCCAGAGGCCCTGTGCTGTTCATTATATAGTTGTGGTGCTAGTGAGTAACTGCAGCTCAGCTCCCTATCACTTCAATGGGAGATTATCTGTAGTTACTTGCCACTACAACTATACAAAAACAGCACAGGACCCCTGGCCTCATTCATTTTGTAGTGTATGGCACCGATCAATAATTTATGTCCTATTCTGTAGGCAAGCCAATAATCATATAGTAGTCCCAAAATACCCCATTAAACAGTATCAAAAGATTGTGTTGCAAAGTTTATGTCTTTAAACTAACAGCAGAATCATTCACAATAACCTAGATCACCCAGTAGATGCGGGTGACCCTGTTTTCAAAGCTTCTTACTGGCCGAAAATAGGTGCAGCTGTTTCAGAGATATTCGTTTGGTTGCTAATATGGTATTTTCTTCTTATGTACAATGGAGGCAGCCTGCTACTGTACATTTAACACAATAGAGGTGGCCAATAACCCCTCCCCCATCATAAATATTCATCCTCTTGTCCTCAGAACCAAGATGAGGGGGGCAGAGTTAGAGGGTGGTATCTCCATTGAAGATAATAAGAAATGAAAATAATAACAACCAGGCAAATATGTCCGGCATGGCTGCACTGGTTTTTGCCAGGTAAAAAGTATTAGAAACAGGGTCACTCATATAGCTACCTGTATATTCACGGGGGACCCTGCTGACAGTTTCCCTTTAAAGGAGATGTGTTACTAGAGAATGACCTGCTGTACAACCCTTACAACCAATGAATTATATATATTATTATTATTATTTTTTTCCACCTTTCCTTCTAAGAGCCATAACTCTTATTTTTCTTCTCCGATAGAGCCATATGATGGCCTTTGTGTTTTGCAGAGCCATTTGTACTGTTTTAATGACACCCTTTATTTAACCATAAAATATACTGCAAAACAGAAAGAAAAAAAGGGGGAAAAAATGCTAGTTTGAATGGGCTTTGTTCTTTATGCCATTCACTGTGCGGTAAAATTAAACGTTATCTGTACTTGTCAGATATTTGCACGATTCCAATGATACCCTTTATGTATAGTTTACGTTATGTTTTACAACTTTTAACCCCTTAAGGACTGCATTTTCGTTTTTCCTCCTTACCTTTTAAAAATCATAACCCTTTCAATTGTCCACCTAAAAATCCATATGATGGCTTATTTTTTTGCGCCACCAATTCTACTTTGTAATGAAATCAGTCATTTTACCCAAAAATCTATGGCAAAAAAAAAAACATTGTGCGACAAAACTGAATGAAAAAAAAAAAAGCCATTTCGCAACTTTTGGGGGGCTTCCGTTTCTACACAGTACATTTTTCGGTAAAAATTACACCTCTTAATTCTGTAGGTCCATTAGTTTAAAATGATACCCTACTTATATAGGTTTGATTTTGTCTTACTTCTGGAAAAAATCATAACTACATGCAGGAAAATTTATATATTTAAAAATGTCCTCTTCTGACCCCTAACTTTTTATTTTTCTGCATATGGGGATGTATGAGGGCTCATTTTTGCGCCTTGATCTGAAGTTTTTATCAGTACCACTTTTGTTTTGATCAGACTTTTTGATCACTTTTTATTAATTTTTTATGGTATAAAAAGTGACCAAAAATAAGCTATTTTGGACTTATTTTGGAATTTTTTTTACGTGTATGCCATTGACCGTGCGGTTTAATTAATGATTTTTTTTTTTTATGGGAAAAGGGGGGAGGTGATTCAGACTTTTATTAGGGAAGGGGTTAAATCACATTTATTAACACTCTATTTTCACTTTCTTTTTGCAATGTTATACCCCCATAGGGGACTATAACATTGCACACACTGATTTCCTACACTGATCACTGCTATGCAAACGCATAGCAGTGATCAGTGTTATCGTCGCTCTACTGCTCCTGCCTGGATCTCAGGTACGGAGCAGTCATTCTGCAATTGGACAGCAAGGAGGCAGGTAGGGACCTTCCTCGTGTCCGTAATACTGATCGGGACACCGCAGTTTCACCATGATGGTCCCGATCAGCCGGTTAGGTTTCACTTTAACTTCAGACGTGGCGATCAACTTTGATCGTCGCATCTGAAGGGTTAATACCAGGCATCACCGCGATCAGTGATGTCCGGTATTAGCCGCGGGTCCAGGCCGTTGATGGCCGCCGGGACGACCCGATATGATGCGGGGTCACGTTATTCGTTAAGGGGTTAAATAAAATTGGGACTGTATTAAAGGGGTACTCCGGTGAAAACCTTTTTTCTTTTAAATTAACTGGTGGCAGAAAGTTAAACATATTTGTAAATTACTTCTATTAAAAAATCTTAATCCTTCCTGTACTTATTAGCTGCTGAATACTACAGAGGAAATTATTTTCTTTTTGGAATGCTCTCTGATGACATCACGAGCACAGTTCTCTCTGCTGACGTTATTATAATAATAATAATGCTTTATTTATTGTTGTCCTTAGTGGGATTTGAACCCAAGTCCCCAGCATTGCAAGGCAGCAGTGCTAACCACTGAGCCACCATGCTGCCCTTAGCATACATCTGCTATGCATGGTTGCTAAAATGGACAGAGATGTCAACAAAGACACAAAAACTGTCCCATTGTTAGGGGGTTAAGACAATTAATGCGGTACTCCGGTGGAAAACTTTTTTTTTTAATCACCTGGTGCCAGAAAGTTAAACAGATTTGTAAATTACTTCTATTAAAAAAGCTTAATTCTTACAGTACTTATTAGCTGCTGAATACTACAGAGGAAATTATTTTCTTTTTGGAACACAGAGCTCTCTGCTGCCATCTCTGTCCATTTTAGGAACTGTCCAGAGCAGCATATGTTTTCTATGGGGATTTTCTTCTACTCTGGACAGTTCCTAAAATGGACAGAGATGTCAGCAGAGAGCACCGTGGTCATGATGTCAGCAGACAGCTCTGTGTTCCAAAAAGAAAATGATTTCCTCTGTAGTATTCAGCAGCTACGGTAATAAGTACTGAAGGATTAAGATTTTTGTAATAGAAGTAATTTACAAATCTGTTTAACATTCTGGCACCAACTGATAAAAAAAAAAAAAAAAAAAAGTTTTCCACCGGAGTACCCCTTTTTGAAAACTGCCTATTTACATCCCTTGCTCCTCTGGCGCTGTAGCAGCAAGACCTGGTCCGTGCTCCAGTGCCCATGCACACTATGGAAATTCTGTTTTGAATTATTCCAAGTAGGATTCCGATTGCATGTTCATCTGCCTTGGAACTCCAGTAGTGTGCACTGATCAGTTGAATCGCATTAATAAACAATGGGAGGCTGCTGCAAGCGGCATTCCCCTAGGAATAATTCAAAGTGAAATGTTCTCAGTGTGCAGAGGCCATACTGTATCCACGGCGGATTTGCTACTGTTAGATCAATCTAAATAAACAGATAAACACAGCATCAAATCTGCAGCAGATACACTATATTTTGATGCCCTTATTGATGTAAATTGGTGGCAAAATCAGCTACAGAAAATATGCAGCAAAATAAAAACGCTTCGGGAAAGTTCACACAGGACAATACTGCATATTTGTAGCAAATTTTCTCTGCTAACTTCAACAGGGTCAAAAAGTCAAAACCTGCAGCATTTCATTGTTACACAACTTTCAGCAACCTTTTAATCTGTTTGTGTGATCACGTCGCAGTGGTACAAGTGGCAGTACTGGTATGTGAATGACAAAATGTATGTGTGTGTGTGTGTGTGTGTGTGTGTGTGTACCGCTGCACGTCATCTACAAGCTCCACTATACTTACCAAAATCCATTGTACTACTCATGGTTTATAATCCCTTATGGCACATCTCCAGTACAACCTAAAACAAGCAAAGAAAAAGTTACAACAATTTGGTAACAAAACAACTTAATTAGGCTTTGTTCACATTGACATTCGGAGTTCCCTTTGCAATTCCGCCTGAACGACCGGAGTTTAGCAGAGAGAAAAATAGCGCATGCTCTATTTTTGTTTTCTCCCCTAAATTGCTCTCACTTAAATGGGGTCAGTCAGGACCCAGCAGTGTCCGTTGTGTTCCGGCCCATTTCGTGGTCCGTTCTGCTCAAGCAAAAATAAAAAATAAATAAAAAGAAGAGACGAACGGACACTGAACGGGAAAAAAACAACATCAATGTGAACCTAGCCTTACAGGGCTATACATTTAGGTTGTATGCCTGAATAATCAACTCGCTGCTGCTGTCAGACCTCGTCTTCCTCCTTACAATAAAGTTTTGGGCCCACTCTGCCAATCACTGAACTTAGCATGCAGATGGAGGCAGTGACATAGTTAGGGAGGCGTGGGGGGTGCGGACCGCACCAGGTGACACCCACCAATGGGGTGACACCACCAAGTGGGATGCAATCCCACAATGGTGTCACCCCATCCCCCCTTCACTGCCTCCATACAGCAGTGTTTCCCAAGCAGTGTGCATCCAGCTGTTGAAATCTACAGCTCCCAGCATGCCAAGACAGCCAAAAGCTATCTGGACATGCTGGAAGTTAAGGTTTTGCAATGCCTGTAGGCACACACACACACTGCTTGGGAAACACTGCCATACACACTGATCTTGGCCTCCAGCTCAGCTCCTCCCCCTGCTGGTCATGTGATCACAGACTCATA
Source organism: Hyla sarda (assembly GCF_029499605.1). Classification (NCBI taxonomy): domain Eukaryota; kingdom Metazoa; phylum Chordata; class Amphibia; order Anura; family Hylidae; genus Hyla; species Hyla sarda. Next base: position 249,299,053 of record NC_079190.1, on the reverse strand, counting down.
CGGGAGGCCTGCTGGAGTTAGAGGAAGGACCAGAGTGCAGGAGAACAGTGGATGATGGCATGGCTGGTAGGTTACACAGGTAACACTATAAATACTGTGCCCTGACCCCTGCCATCTCTTCACTACCCCCCCCCCCCCCCGCCCCCACTGTGTATTCTAACCCTATACTGTTCTTTAGTTTTTTTCCTCCTCACATTCTAAAAATCAAACGCTTTCAATTTTCCACCTACAGACTCATATGAGGGCTTTTTTTCTGCACCACCAATTTTACTTTGTAATGACTAGAGATGAGCGCAGTTACAGTGATTCTATTCGTCACGAACTTCTCGGCTCGGCATTTGCTGACTTTAGCCTGCATAAATGAGTTAAGTTTTCAGGTGTTCCGATGCGCTGGAAAAGGTGGATACAGTCCTAGGAGAGAGTCTCCAGCCCACCGGAGCACCTGAAAGCTGAACTCATTTATGCAGGCTAAAGTCAGCAACTGCCGAGCTGAGAAGTTCGCGATGAATCGAATCACTGTAACTTCACTCATCTGTAGTAATGACATCAATTGTTTCACCACAAAGTCTACGGCGAAACCAGAAAAAAAAAATTTGTGGGGCAAAAAACAAACAAAAAAAAAACACAATTTTTTTACTTTTGGGGGCTTCCGTTTCTATGCAGCACACTTTTCAGTAAAAATGACACCTTATCTTTATTCTGTGGGTCCATACGGTTACAAGGACACCCAATTTATATAGGTTTTAATTTTACTATACTACCTAAAAAAATTATAACTACATGAACCAAAATTTGTATGTTTAAAATTGTCATCTTCTGACCCCTATAACTTTTTTTATTTTTCCACATACAGGGACGTATGAAGGCTAAATTTTTGCGCCATGATCTGAGGTTTTTATTGGTACCATTTCTGTTTTGATGGGTCTTTTTGGTCGCTTTTTATAACATTTTTTATGATATAAAAAGTGACCAAAAATACACAATTTTGGACTTTGGAATTTTTTTTACATATACGCCATTGACCGTGCAGTTTAACTAACATTATATTTTTATAGTTCGGACATTTACGCACAAGGCGATACCACATATGTTTATTTTTGTTTACATATTTATTTATTTTCTTAAATGGGAAGGGGGGGGGTGATTAAAACTTATTAGGGAAAAGGTTAATTCACATTTATTAAAATAAAAATTTACACCATTTCTTTGTACCCATAGGGGACTTTTACATGCAATCTTCTGATTGCATACACTGTTCAATGCTATGCCATAGCAAAGATCAGTGTTATCGGTGCTCGATTGCTCTGGCCTGGGATCTCAGGCATGGAGCAGCAAAGCGCCAATCAGACAGAGATGGAGGCAGGTAGGGACCCTTCCCCATCCTCTCAGCTGTGCGGGATGCCGCGGTGGTCCCAAACAGCCCGACTGGGCTGCGAGGAACCATTTACTTTCGTTGATTGCCGCATCTAAGGGGTTAATGCCGAGCATTACCACAATCAGTGATGTCCGGCATTAGACATGGGTCTAAGCGGCTTATAGCTGCAGGGACAAACCGGCTATGACGCGGGGTCAGCCCGTGACCTCATGTCATAGCAGGTGAGCGTGACCAGGGTTGTACAGGTACGCCCTTGGTCCTTAAGGTGCTAATTGCATATTAACCCTGTACTGTGTATTATCCCTCTAGTGTAACATTACTGTGTTTATTATCCCTGTACTGTGACATCACTGTGTGACATCACAATACAGGACTGTATCTATAACAAGGGGGCATCCTCTACGTTTACAGGAAAGAATGTTTCTACACCAGCACAGACGGAAGTTCTTTACTGTAAGAGCAGTGAGACTGTGGAATTCTCTGCCTGAGCAGGTGGTCATGGTGAACTCTGTAAAAGAATGTAAAAGGGGTCTGGATGCAGTTTTGGAGAGTAATAACATTACAGGTTATATATACTAGATTTAAAGGGACAGAACGTGGATCCAGGGATTTATTCTGATGACATATTTGGAGTCGGGAAGGAATTTTTACCTCTAGTATGAGGGTTTTTGCCTTCCTCTGGATCAACTCAGTAGGGACTCATTAGGGTTATAGGTTGAACTTGATGGACTCTGGTCTTTTTTCAACCTTATAAACTATGTTACCACTGTGCGTATTATACTGCGACATCACTGTGCGTATTATCCCTGTACTGCGACATCACTGTGCGTATTGTCCCTGTAGTGCGACATCACTGTGCGTATTATCCCTGTACTGTGGCATCACTGTGCGTATTATCCCTGTACTGTGACATCACTGTGTGTATTATCCCTGTACTGTGACATCACTGTGCGTATTATCCCTGTACTGCGACATCACTGTGCGTATTATCCCTGTACTGCGACATCACTGTGCGTATTGTCCCTGTACTGCGACATCACTGTGCGTATTGTCCCTGTAGTGCGACATCACTGTGCGTATTGTCCCTGTACTGTGGCATCACTGTGCGTATTATCCCTGTACTGTGACATCACTGTGCGTATTATCCCTGTACTGTGACATCACTGTGTGTATTATCCCTGTACTGTAACATCACTGTGTGTATTATCCCTGTACTGCGACATCACTGTGTATTATCCCTGTACTGTGACATCACTGTGCGTATTATCCCTGTACTGCGACATCACTGTGCGTATTGTCCCTGTACTGCGACATCACTGTGCATATTGTCCCTGTACTGCGACATCACTGTGCATATTGTCCCTGTACTGCGACATCACTGTGTATTATCCCTGTACTGCGACATTATTGGGTGTTTTATCCCTGTACTGTGACATCACTGACTGTATTATCCATGTACTGTGACTTCATTGGGCATTGTTATATTTTATATATATAGGGGGCATTATTACTATATGTGAGGGGCACACAGTGATTTGCATTTCAGAGGTATGGTGTATATTATAAGGAATTTCTGGGGTGGTACCAGTGTGCCTCCAGTTGTTGCAAAACTACAAACTCACAGCTGGCCGGGCATGCTGGTAGTTGCAGTTATGCAACAGCTGGAGGCACACTGGTTGGGAAACACTGGTATACAGGCTTGCTTTTTTTTTATTTCATTTTTTTATCTATGATCGGGACATACTAAAAGGAATGACAAAGTGGAATGCCCATAGACAGACTTTAACAGGGGAGTGGAATGCCCATAGAGAATAATGGAAATGTTATATTTAAATTAGAGACAAAACTGTTTGTGATATCTAATAAATCTTTATCAGACAAACTCTCTAAACTCAGTGACATTGTTTAATATTCAAATTAAGTAGAATTATCATTGTTTTCTGCAGAATGACAAGATGGTATTACACAATGGAATCCCCATAGACTATAATGGGAAGTGAAATATGAGCTCATTTGCATGTAAATTAGTGTTATTCAGATAAGTAAACTTTACCACAAGTGTTCCCCAGGTAGAGTAGCACATTCTAAAAGGAAAATGACCTGGGATTATGGCTGTTTCTATGGAATAACAGGAAAATGGTAGAATGGAATGCCCATAGACTATAATGGGAAGCAGAATGTGATTTGGAGCCTAAACCATTTAACATATCAAATTAACCTTTACCACAGGTGTTCCCCAGTCAGGGTAGTAGGGGTGTGAATCGCCAAGAATTTGGCAATTCGATTCGAATCGCGATACCAGTGTGGCGATTCGATATATCCCGATACCGTCTAGGTGACGATACATCGCGATATATCCAGATTCTGTCTAAAAAACAATGTCTTTTACACTTTTATTAAAACTTTATTTTTATTTTATTTTTTTTTGTACACTTTATTTGTCTTTTAGGAATCATTAGATTCCTCTGACAGATGAATAGAGTTCTATTGAACTCCATTTATCTGCGATCCATTGATAGAGCCTGGTCCAGCCAGGCTCTATCAATGACAGAGCCACGGAGAGCATACACATCTCCCTTTAGACGCCGCTGTCAGCTTTGACAGCGGCGATCTAAAGGGTTAATAGCCAGCCGCGGCGATCGCTGCATGCTGGCTATTAGCGGCGGCCCCCGGCTACTGAGAACAGCCGGGGGCTGCAGAGTATGGAGCGAGCACGAGTCGGGAGCCCGCTCCATACACACTGCAGAGCACCGCATGCTGGATATTAGCGGCGGTGATGCATCAGCGGCCCCCGGATACTGAAATCAGCCGGGAGTCGCAGAGTATGGAGCGGGCACGAGTCGGAGCCCGCTCCATACATCCAGAGCGCCGCCGCGTCAGATCCGGCTGACAAAATGTGGAACTTGTATCTCCTGATGCCCGGGCATGCTGTTCCGGGGATCAGGAGATACAAATTCCACATCACTAAAAGAATCGATTCAAAAATATTTTCAATCGATTCAGTATCGGCAAGTGAAAAATCGCGATAATCGCGGGAATCATTTTTTCTTACATCCCTACAGGGTAGCATATGATTATAGCGGTTTTCTATAGCATGCAAAAGTGAATAACAAAATGCAATGTCCATAGACTATAATGGGAAGCAATATTTGATGAGGAGCCTGGACCATTTAACATATTAAATAAATGTTAACCAGGCATACCCTTCATATCCAGTGGGATTATTTAAAATTGTGATTGAGTGGAATTATAATTGGCTTCGATGAAAGCCTAAACCATTTAATTTATCAAAATAGCCTTTACCACAAGTGTTCCCCGGGTAGTGTAGCACATTGTAAAATTGAAATTATCTGGGATTATAGCTGTTTCTTATAGAAGGCAAAGATGAATGACACAATGGAATGCCCATGGACTATAATGGGAAGTAAAATATGAGCTCATTTGCACGTAAATCTGTGTTATTTAGGAAATTCAACTTTACCACAGGTGTTCCCCAGGTAGAGTAGCACATTGTTAAATGGAAATTATCTGAGATTATATGTGTTTATTTTGGTATGTTTAACGCCGAGCGCTCCGGTCTCTGCTTCTGGACCGGCACGCTCCCGGCGTTCCTGCCCTGTACGTTCCCCGGGCAAACACGCTGACTGGGAGCGCAATTATGTTAACATGCTTGACGGGGATGCGGGTCGCATGGCAGGTCGTGCCCACACGTGATCAACTCACAGGTGCCCGCTCGGTCCTTTGTTCTGCCTGTGTCCCGGCGCGCGCGTACCTGCTCTTTAAGGCACGCGCGCCGGCTCTCTGAAATTAAAAGGGCCAGCGTACCAGTGATTGGTGCCTGGCCCAAATTAGTCAATAGTATAACAGTGTCCTGCCCCTTCATGCCCTTGCCGGCTCTTGGTCGCAGTATTGCTCTTGAGAAAGCTTTTAATGTGTATTCCTTGCCCGTTGATATTGACTACCGCATGTGAACCGTTGCCACCTGCCCTGACCTTTTGCTACGTCTGACCTTGCCTCTTCCTGTCCCTTCTGTACCGTGCCTATCTCAGCTGCCAGAGAGGTTGAGTCGCTACTGGGTGGAACGACCTGGGTGTTACCTGCCGCAGCAAGTCCTTCCCACTTTGCGGCGGGCTCTGGGGAAAACCAGCAACCCCTTAGACTCCGTTCCCCTGGTACAGCCCACGTCATCTCTGGCACAGCGGATCCACCACCAGCATCCCGCTTCTATCTAACAGTCCGGATCCTGACAGTATGCAAAGGAATGCTAATAGACTATAATGGGAAGCAAATTTTGATTTAAAGTATGAACCATCAGATACATCTTAAAAGTACAGTCCCACATTCCACTTAAGCAGCCTATTTCATGCTGTGCAAAATCTCCTGCTGCAGTGGGAAATACGCTGCATAATCCCTGATCACGATACACACAGGGCTATCTGGCAGCAGCCCTGTGTGTGCAGTGGGTTTGGGAGGTGAGGCCGCTTGTCACAGTCACGCTGGTGCATGGCCCTGCCTCCAAGACTCGCTGCACACACAGGGCTGCTGCCAGAGAGCCCTGTGTGTATGGTGATCAGCGATTATGCAGCGTATTTCCCGCTGCAGCAGGAGATTTTGCACAGCATGAAATAGGCTGCTTAAGTGGAATGTGGGACTGTACTTTTAAGATGTATCTGATAAGTTAAATGGTTCATACTTTATATCAAAATTTGCTTCCCATTATAGTCTATTAGCATTCCATTGTGTCATTGCACTTGACATTTTATAGAAACCAATTATAATCCCACTCAATCTTAAATATAAATAATCCCACCAAATTTGCACAGGATGCCTGCTAAACATTTATTTGATATGTAAAATGGTTCAGACTCCACATCAAATATTGCTTCCCATTATAGTCTATGGACATTCCATTTCGTTATTCACTTTTGCATGCTATAGAAAACCGCTATAATCCCAGGTAAATTCCATTTAATAATATGCTACCCTGACTTGGGAACACTTGTGGTAAAGGCTAATTTGATATGTTAAATGGTTTAGGCTCCAAATCACATTTTGCTTCCCATTATAGTCTATGGGCATTCAATTCTACCATTTCCTGTTATTCCATAGAAAACAGCCATAATCCCAGGTAATTATCCTTTTAGAATGTGCTACTCTACCTGGAGAACACTTCTGGCAAGGTTGAATTTCCTAAATAACACAGATTTACATGCAAATGAGCTCATATTTTACTTCCCATTATAGTATATGGGCATTCCATTTTGTCATAACCCTTGTCATTTTATAGAAAACAATGATAATCCCTCTAAATCTCACTTTTAAATAATCCCACTGAGTATGTAGAGTATGGCCGCTAAACATTTATTTGATATGTTAAGTGGTTCAGACTCCCCATCAAATTCTGCTTTCCATTATAGTCTATGGGCATTCTGTTGTGCCATTCTCTTAGTATTCCATAGAAAACAGCCATAATCCCAGGTAATTTTCCTTTTACAATGTGCTACTCTACCTGGGGAACACTTGTGGCAAGGTTGAATTTCCTAAATAACACAGATTTATGTGCAAATGTGCTCATATTTTGCTTCCCATTATAGTCTATGGGCATTCCATTCTACCATTTTCCTGTTATTCCATAGAAAACAGCTATAATCCCAGGTAATTTTCATTTAACACTGTGCTACTCTACCTGGGGAACACTTGTGGTAAAGTTTACTTATCTGAATAACACAGATTTACATGCAAATGAGCTCATATTTCACTTCCCATTATAGTCTATGGGCATTCCATTGTGTAATCCCATCATGTCATTCTGCAGAAAACAATGATAATTCTACTTAATTTGAATATTAAACTATGTCACTGAGTTTAGAGAGTTTGTCTGATAAAGATTTATTAGATATCACAAACAGATTTGTCTCTAATTTAAATATAACATTTCCATTATTCTCTATGGGCATTCCACTCTGGTACATTATTCTCTATGGGCATTCCACTCTGGAACATTATTCTCTATGGGCATTCCACTCTGGAATATTATTCTCTAAGGGCATTCCACTCTGGAACATTATTCTCTATGGGCATTCCACTCTGGCCCATTATTCTCTATGGGCATTCCACTCTGGCCCATTATTCTCTATGGGCATTCCACTCTGGCCCATTATTCTCTATGGGCATTCCACTCTGGTCCATTATTCTCTATGGGCATTCCACTCTGGCCCATTATTCTCTATGGGCATTCCACTCTGGCCCATTATTCTCTATGGGCATTCCACTCTGGATCATTATTCTCCATGGGCATTCCACTCTGGAACATTATTCTCCATGGGAATTCCACTCTGGAACATTATTCTCTATGGGCATTCCACTCTGGAACATTATTCTCTATGGGCATTCCACTCTGGAACATTATTCTCTATGGGCATTCCACTCTGGAACATTATTCTCTATGGGCATTCCACTCTGGAACATTATTCTCTATGGGCATTCCACTCTGGATCATTATTCTCTATGGGCATTCCACTCTGGAACATTATTCTCTATGGACATTCCACTCTGGATCATTATTCTCTATGGGCATTCCACTCTGGAACATTATTCTCTATAGGCATTCCACTCTGGAACATTATTCTCTATGGGCATTCCACTCTGGAACATTATTCTCTATAGGCATTCCACTCTGGATCATTATTCTCTATGCGCATTCCACTCTGGAACATTATTCTCTATGGGCATTCCACTCTGGAACATTATTCTCTATAGGCATTCCACTCTGGATCATTATTCTCTATGGGCATTCCACTCTGGAACATTATTCTCTATAGGCATTCCACTCTGGAACATTATTCTCTATGGGCATTCCACTCTGGAACATTATTCTCTATAGGCATTCCACTCTGGATCATTATTCTCTATAGGCATTCCACTCTGGATCATTATTCTCTATGGGCATTCCACTCTGGAACATTATTCTCTATAGGCATTCCACTCTGGAACATTATTCTCTATGGGAATTCCACTCTGGAACATTATTCTCTATGGGCATTCCACTCTGGAACATTATTCTCTATGGGCATTCCACTCTGGAACATTATTCTCTATGGGCATTCCACTCTGGAACATTATTCTCTATGGACATTCCACTCTGGAACATTATTCTCTATGGGCATTCCACTCTGGATCATTATTCTCTATGGGCATTCCACTCTGGAACATTATTCTCTATGGGCATTCCACTCTGGAACATTATTCTCTATGGGCATTCCACTCTGGAACATTATTCTCTATGGGCATTCCACTCTGGAACATTATTCTCTATGGGCATTCCACTCTGGAACATTATTCTCTATGGGCATTCCACTCTGGAACATTATTCTCTATGGGCATTCCACTCTGGAACATTATTCTCTATGGGCATTCCACTCTGGAACATTATTCTCTATGGGCATTCCACTCTGGAACATTATTCTCTATGGGCATTTCACTCTGGATCATTATTCTCTATGGGCATTCCACTCTGGAACATTATTCTCTATGGGCATTCCACTCTGGATCATTATTCTCTATGGGCATTCCACTCTGGAACATTATTCTCTATGGGCATTCCACTCTGGAACATTATTCTCTATGGGCATTCCACTCTGGAACATTATTCTCTATGGGCATTCCACTCTGGAACATTATTCTCTATGGGCATTCCACTCTGGAACATTATTCTCTATGGGCATTCCACTCTGGTTCATTATTCTCTATGGGCATTCCACTCTGGTTCATTATTCTCTATGGGCATTCCACTCTGGAACATTATTCTCTATGGACATTCCACTCTGGTTCATTATTCTCTATGGGCATTCCACTCTGGATCATTATTCTCTATGGGCATTCCACTCTGGTTCATTATTCTCTATGGGCATTCCACTCTGGAACATTATTCTCTATGGGCATTCCACTCTGGAACATTATTCTCTATGGGCATTCCACTCTGGAACATTATTCTCTATGGGCATTTCACTCTGGATCATTATTCTCTATGGGCATTCCACTCTGGAACATTATTCTCTATGGGCATTCCACTCTGGAACATTATTCTCTATGGGCATTCCACTCTGGATCATTATTCTCTATGGGCATTCCACTCTGGAACATTATTCTCTATGGGCATTCCACTCTGGATCATTATTCTCTATGGGCATTCCACTCTGGGACATTATTCTCTATGGGCATTCCACTCTGGTTCATTATTCTCTATGGGCATTCCACTCTGGAACATTATTCTCTATGGGCATTCCACTCTGGATCATTATTCTCTATGGGCATTCCACTCTGGAACATTATTCTCTATGGGCATTCCACTCTGGATCATTATTCTCTATGGGCATTCCACTCTGGAACATTATTCTCTATAGGCATTCCACTCTGGAACATTATTCTCTATGGGCATTCCACTCTGGAACATTATTCTCTATAGGCATTCCACTCTGGATCATTATTCTCTATGCGCATTCCACTCTGGAACATTATTCTCTATGGGCATTCCACTCTGGAACATTATTCTCTATAGGCATTCCACTCTGGATCATTATTCTCTATGGGCATTCCACTCTGGAACATTATTCTCTATAGGCATTCCACTCTGGAACATTATTCTCTATGGGCATTCCACTCTGGAACATTATTCTCTATAGGCATTCCACTCTGGATCATTATTCTCTATAGGCATTCCACTCTGGATCATTATTCTCTATGGGCATTCCACTCTGGAACATTATTCTCTATAGGCATTCCACTCTGGAACATTATTCTCTATGGGAATTCCACTCTGGAACATTATTCTCTATGGGCATTCCACTCTGGAACATTATTCTCTATGGGCATTCCACTCTGGAACATTATTCTCTATGGGCATTCCACTCTGGAACATTATTCTCTATGGACATTCCACTCTGGAACATTATTCTCTATGGGCATTCCACTCTGGATCATTATTCTCTATGGGCATTCCACTCTGGAACATTATTCTCTATGGGCATTCCACTCTGGAACATTATTCTCTATGGGCATTCCACTCTGGAACATTATTCTCTATGGGCATTCCACTCTGGAACATTATTCTCTATGGGCATTCCACTCTGGAACATTATTCTCTATGGGCATTCCACTCTGGAACATTATTCTCTATGGGCATTCCACTCTGGAACATTATTCTCTATGGGCATTCCACTCTGGAACATTATTCTCTATGGGCATTCCACTCTGGAACATTATTCTCTATGGGCATTCCACTCTGGAACATTATTCTCTATGGGCATTTCACTCTGGAACATTATTCTCTATGGGCATTCCACTCTGGAACATTATTCTCTATGGGCATTCCACTCTGGATCATTATTCTCTATGGGCATTCCACTCTGGAACATTATTCTCTATGGGCATTCCACTCTGGAACATTATTCTCTATGGGCATTCCACTCTGGAACATTATTCTCTATGGGCATTCCACTCTGGAACATTATTCTCTATGGGCATTCCACTCTGGTTCATTATTCTCTATGGGCATTCCACTCTGGTTCATTATTCTCTATGGGCATTCCACTCTGGAACATTATTCTCTATGGACATTCCACTCTGGTTCATTATTCTCTATGGGCATTCCACTCTGGATCATTATTCTCTATGGGCATTCCACTCTGGTTCATTATTCTCTATGGGCATTCCACTCTGGAACATTATTCTCTATGGGCATTCCACTCTGGAACATTATTCTCTATGGGCATTCCACTCTGGAACATTATTCTCTATGGGCATTTCACTCTGGATCATTATTCTCTATGGGCATTCCACTCTGGAACATTATTCTCTATGGGCATTCCACTCTGGAACATTATTCTCTATGGGCATTCCACTCTGGATCATTATTCTCTATGGGCATTCCACTCTGGAACATTATTCTCTATGGGCATTCCACTCTGGATCATTATTCTCTATGGGCATTCCACTCTGGGACATTATTCTCTATGGGCATTCCACTCTGGTTCATTATTCTCTATGAGCATTCCACTCTGGAACATTATTCTCTATGGGCATTCCACTCTGGATCATTATTCTCTATGGGCATTCCACTCTGGAACATTATTCTCTATGGACATTCCACTCTGGATCATTATTCTCTATGGGCATTCCACTCTGGAACATTATTCTCTATAGGCATTCCACTCTGGAACATTATTCTCTATGGGCATTCCACTCTGGAACATTATTCTCTATAGGCATTCCACTCTGGATCATTATTCTCTATGCGCATTCCACTCTGGAACATTATTCTCTATGGGCATTTCACTCTGGAACATTATTCTCTATAGGCATTCCACTCTGGATCATTATTCTCTATGGGCATTCCACTCTGGAACATTATTCTCTATAGGCATTCCACTCTGGAACATTATTCTCTATGGGCATTCCACTCCCCTGTTAAAGTCTATGGGCATTCCACTCCCCTGTTAAAGTCTATGGCATTCCACTCCCCTGTTAAAGTCTATGGCATTCCTATCTGTCATTCCTTTTAGTATGTCCCTCTATGATCACACGTGGGACTGGTTCCTTACCCATGCAGACAGAAGCCGCACACAAGCGCCTGGTACAGTCACGATCCTCTGCCTGGCGCGCTCTATGACAGAATCCCCTCTTAGCTTTTACACAAGTTGATCTTAACGCAACAGTAGGACCTCGCAGCTGACATATTCCCGTAGACGTCCTTCTGTTTAGTTAAAGGAGTATCACCGCCAAAATGTCTCCTGGTCTGGAGACATAAGGTTCTAGTGGAGCTTCATGGGAACGTCACTAGTTCGCGACATTGCGGACGTCATTTTTAATCAGCAGAGGGCGGGGTCACGCTTGGCGCCGCTGCTACACGGCTATGTTGTCAGGGTAACGTGAGGCGGTGGACGGGCACGGCATGTTTACGTCGCTTACGTGGGTATATGCCATCACAATATTATCTTTGTGGGCAGACTCTAGCATAGCCCGACCTGACAGTGAAATGGACGCAGCACTTCGGCCCCTTCATTGGTTTCACTTGCACAGCGCCGCTCCAGACCGTGCAGGGAACTGCAGCCAACCCTCTTTACATAGATGTAACTTTGAAGCAGGCCACTGATCCTAAAGTGAGGGAGGGCCTATGATTCCAAGATGCCATAACTTTATTCAATGGGAGAACAGCTTGATAAATGAACTTTTTAGACTGAATATGCCAGAAGGTTATTCTGTTAGCTGAGGGAAGGGATGACAGGAATATGTGGGGAGCCTGGTAAAATGCTAATCCACATGAAACGGATATGCTACATAATGGAGGGAATGGGGTCGTGAAAAGGGCCAACTGCGTCACCTCTGGAAGTAGTGTGTGACTGACCAAGAAAGGGACTTGTCAGGAGCTTCATTATAGGACTGCCTCTGGGCTGACAATTTCTTGTTAAAGGGACATGGCCTTATACTACAGCTAAAATGGTGAGAAATGTATAAAAAAGGAGGGAATCCGACCTACTAAATGTTGTATTTAGCTTTCAGAGCGGCATCCCACCACAATGAGCCATCAAGCCATGCCCACAGATGTGCACCTGGCTGAGCTGTAAAAAAAAACACCCCAAAACTTATCTAAACATAGGTTAGAAATGATCGGTGTGGGTCCAACTATTGGGATGTCCATTGATCACAAGAATGGGAGTCTCTTGACTGGTGAGCATTGGTGATTAGTGGAGGTCTCACTGGCCGGACCCCCACCTTATCTGTGATCATTTTTAATCCTAAAATAACTTTATGAACCTAGGAACACAAAGAATTATGTTTGCCTAGCACAGTTGGTTTACAGTCTAGTAAAAATGCTGCAGTCAGAACACAGTCTAATGTAAATGCTGCAGTCAGAACACAGTCTAATGTAAATGCTGCAGTCAGAACACAGTCTAATGTAAATGCTGCAGTCAGAACACAGTCTAATGTAAATGCTGCTGTCAGTCTAGTGTAAATGCTGCAGTAACTCCACAGTCTAGTGCAGGGGTCAGCAACCCCTGGCACACAGGGTGCTTTCAAGTGGCAGGCGAGGGCCCCGGCCGGAGAGAGGACCCGACTGGCACAGTAGCTCGCTACTGGGAATCCAGGACACTTGTTCCTGATCCCCAGGCGAGTGAGCGCCACTTTCAGCTGCATGAAAACTGCAACCTCTGTCCTCTACACGCAGTGCAGGCGCCGATTACATCACTCATCGACGCATGCACTGTAGAGTGAGATGAACGTGGCCAGCCTGAGGAGAGCTCTGTGTGCCAAATAAGGTAAGGTGTTTTTTGTTTTTAATTCATCCTGGCATCAGGGAGGTGTAGCAGATGTGGAGGAGCACAGACTACCAACCTACCAGGCTTTTTACCTGCCTGGCTACTTCCCTACCTGGATACCTACCCTAATTACCTTCCTGGCTACTTCCCTACCTGGATACCTACCCTAATTACCTGCCTGGCTACTTTCCTACCTGGATACCTACCCTAATTACCTGCCTGGCTACTTCCCTACCTGGCTACCTATCCTAATTAACTGCCTGGTTACTTCCCTTCCTGGCTATCTCCCTACCTGGCTACTTTCCCTAATTACCTGATTGGCTACTTCCTTTCCTTGCCAACTACCCAATTACCTGCCTGGCTAGTTCCCTACCTGGCTACCTATCCACCTACTTAGCTTCCTGGCTACCAACATATATAGCTACCTACCTTCCTGGCTACCTACATACATAGCTACCTACCTACATAGCAATCTACCTACTTGGCTACCTTAACACCCAAATGAAATGAAGAGAAATATATAAAATCAATAAACCAATAATACATAATAAAACCAACATCACTATTCCCAATGGCGGTGAAAAAAGTGTTTAGGTCTTTATTTACATAACATGTATAGAGCAGCGAACTTTCAGTAATTCGATTCGTCACGAACTTCTCGTCTCGGCGTTTGATGACTTTAGCCTGCATAAATTAGTTAAATTTCTGGTGCTCCAATGGGCTCGAAAAGGTGGATACAGTCCTAGGAGAGAGTCTGCAGCCCACCGGAGCACCTGAAAGCTGAACTAATTTATGTAGGCTAAAGTCAGAAAACGCCAAGCTGAGAAGTTCGTGACAAATCGAGTTACTGTAAGTTCGCTCATCTCTAGTAACATGCAAGCGCCTTTGCACATTATGTGAATAAAGACCACACCACTTTTTTCACCACTATTGGGAGTGCTTCTGTTTATTGGTTTGCAGATATGCAGTTAGATAGGTAGGTAGTTAGGCAGCCAGGTATGAAGGTAGTGAGGTGGTCAGTAGGTAGGCAGCCAGGTATGTAGGCCAGGTATGAAGGTAGTTAGGCATTCATGTACAGTACAGACCAAAAGTTTGGACACGCCTTCTCATTCAGAGTTTTCTTTATTTTCATGACTATGAAAATTGTAGATTCACACTGAAGGCATCAAAACTATGAATTAACACACGTGGAATTATAGACATAACAAAAAAGTGTGAAAATATGTCATTCTAGGTTGTAGCCACCTTTTGCTTTGATTACTGCTTTGCACACTCTTGGCATTCTCTTGATGAGCTTCAAGAGGTAGTCACCTGAAATGGTCTTCCAACAGTCTTGAAGGAGTTCTCAGAGATGCTTAGAAATTGTTGGCCCTTTTTGCTTTCACTCTGCAGTCCAGCTCACCCCAAACCATCTCAATTGGGTTCAGGTCCGGTGACTGTAGAGGTGCAGCACCCCATTACTCTGGTGCAGCACCCTATTACTTTCCTTCTTGGTCAAATAGCCCTTACACAGCCTGGTGGTGTGTTTGGGGTCATTGCCCTGTTGAAAAATAAATGATGGTCCAACTAAACGCAAACCGGATGGAATAGCAGCCGCTGCAAGATGCTGTGGTAGCCATGCTGGTTCAGTATGCCTTCAATCTTGAATAAATCCCCAACAGTGTCACCAGCAAAGCACCCCACACCATCACACCTCCTCCTCCACACCAGCACACCTGTGAAGTGAAAACCATTTCAGGTGACTACCTCTTGAAGCTCAACAAGAGAATGCAAAGAGCGTGCAAAGCAGTAATCAAAGCAAAAGGTGGCTACTTTGAAGAACCTAGAATATAACATATTTTCAGTTGTTTCACACTTTTTTGTTATGTCTATAATTCCACATGTGTTAATTCCTAGTTTTGATGCCTTCAATGTGAATCTACAATTTTCATAGTCATGAAAATAAAGAAAACGCTGAATGAGAAGGTGTGTCCAAACTTTTGGTCTGTACTGTATGTAGGTAGATAGTTAGGCACCCAGTTATGTAGGCCAAGTATAAAGGTAGTTAGGTACCCCCCCCACCCCCTTTGTGCAAGGTTGGGGTTTTTGTTTAAAGTCCCATGCAAATCTATGGGAAATGTATGTTCCCACATAACTTCCGTAGGGCTGGAGATATTTAAGTACCTGGTACACATATTACGGGAGGACGGGATAGGAGGTTGAGACATGAGGACAGGAAAGGAGGTCGAGATAGGAAGTCAAGATAGGAGGTCGAGATATGGGGAAGGGATAGGAGGTCGAGATAGGAGGTTGGCATAGGAGGTGGAGATAGGAGGACAGGAAAGGAGGATGGGATAGGAGGTCGAGATAGGAGGACAGGAAAGGAGAACGGGATAGAAGGTCGAGATAGGAGGACAGGAAAGGAGGACAGGATAGGAGGTCGAGATAGGAGGATGGAATAGGAGGTCGAGATATGAGGACGGGAAAGGATGACGGCATAGGAGGTCGAGATATGAGGACGGGATAGGAGGTCGAGATAGGAGGACGGGATAGGAGGTCGAGATATGAGGACGGGATAGGAGGTCGAGATATGAGGACGGGATAGGAGGTCGAGATAGGAGGACGGGATAGGAGGTCGAGATATGAGGACGGGATAGGAGGTCGAGATAGGAGGACGGGATAGGAGGTCGAGATAGGAGGACGGGATAGAAGGTCGAGATAGGAGGACGGGATAGGAGGTCGAGATAGGAGGTCGAGATAGGAGGACGGGATAGGAGGTCGGGATATGGGGTTGGGATATGACAACAATATATAAGGATGGGATATGAAGTCAAAAGCTTCCTCTGTTGATTTTCCTGCACAACAAGGATTAGGAAGGAAAAACCGCTGTGTAGTTGCGCTTTAAGGTGTCCCTGGTTCTGCAGGTCTTGCAACTGAACTGTAAGAAAAAAAAATCTCACCTCACACCGGCCGGGATTACAGCTCTGATGTCCACTCATGGCGGCTCAGGTGAGGAGGCAGAGAATACAGGCGGCGGCAGGAAGGGTGGTTGTATATGTAGGGTGTGAGTGTATGTGTGTATGTAATGTATGATTGGGGGGGGGGGGCAGCGGCAGGTGTATGTATGATGTGTGCATATGTATGGTGTATATCAGTGTTTCCCAACCAGGGTGCCTCCAGCTGTTGCAAAACTACAACTCCCAGGATGTTTTGCAACAGCTGGAGGCACCCTGGTTGGGAAACACTGGTGGATATGTATGGTGTGAGTGTATGTGTGTATGATGTCTATGTGTGATGTGTATGTAATGTGTGATGTGTGTATAATGTCTAAGTGTGATGTGTGTATGTGATGTATGATGTGGGGTGGGCAGCGGCGGGTGTATGTATGATGTGTGCATATGTATGGTGTATATGTATGGTGTGAATGTATGATGTGTGTATGATGTGTATGTAATGTATACTGTGTGTATGATGTCTATGTGTGATGTGTATGTAATGTATGATGTGTGTATAATGTCTGTGTGATGTGTATGTAATGTATACTGTGTGTATGATGTCTATGTGTGATGTGTATGTAATGTATGATGTGTGTATAATGTCTATGTGTGATGTGTATGTAATGTATGATGTGTGTATAATGTCTGTGTGATGTGTATGTAATGTATGATGTCTATGTGTGATGTGTATGTAATGTATAATGTGTGTATAATGTCTATGTGTGATGTGTATGTAATGTATGATGTGTGTATAATGTCTGTGTGATGTGTATGTAATGTATGATGTCTATGTGTGATGTGTATGTAATGTATAATGTGTGTATAATGTCTATGTGTGATGTGTATGTAATGTATAATGTGTGTATAATGTCTATGTGTGATGTGTATGTAATGTATACTGTGTGTATGATGTCTATGTGTGATGTGTATGTAATGTATGATGTGTGTATAATGTCTGTGTGATGTGTATGTAATGTATAATGTGTGTATAATGTATATGTGTGATGTGTATGTAATGTATAATGTGTGTATGATGTCTATGTGTGATGTGTATGTAATGTATGATGTGTGTATAATGTCTAAGTGTGATGTGTGTATGTGATGTATGATGTGGGGTGGGCAGCGGCAGGTGTATGTATGATGTGTGCATATGTATGGTGTATATGTATGGTGTGAGTGTATGTGTGTATGTAATGTATGATGTGGGGGGGCAGCGGTGGGTGTATGTATGATGTGTGCATATGTATGGTGTATATGTATGGTGTGAGTGTATGTGTGTATGTAATGTATGATGTGGGGTGGGCAGCGGCAGGTATATGTATGATGTGTGCATATGTATGGTGTATATGTATGGTGTGAGTGTATGTGTGTATGTAATGTATGATGTGGGGGGGCAGCGGTGGGTGTATGTATGATGTGTGCATATGTATGGTGTATATGTATGGTGTGAGTGTATGTGTGCATGTAATGTATGATGTGGGGTGGGCAGCGGCAGGTGTATATATGATGTGTGCATATGTATGGTGTATATGTATGGTGTGAGTGTATGTGTGTATGTAATGTATGATGTGGGGGGGCAGCGGTGGGTGTATGTATGATGTGTGCATATGTATGGTGTATATGTATGGTGTGAGTGTATGTGTGTATGTAATGTATGATGTGGGGTGGGCAGCGGCAGGTGTATGTATGATGTGTGCATATGTATGGTGTATATGTATGGTGTGAGTGTATGTGTGTATGTAATGTATGATGTGGGGGGGCAGCGGTGGGTGTATGTATGATGTGTGTATAATGTCTAAGTGTGATGTGTATGTATGTAATGTATGATGTGGGGAGGCAGCGGCGGGTGTATGTATGATGTGTGCATATGTATGGTGTATATGTATTGTGTGAGTGTATGTGTGTATGTAATGTATGATGTGGGGGGGGCAGCGGTGGGTGTATGTATGATGTGTGCATATGTATGGTGTATAGGTATGGTGTGAGTGTATGTGTGTATGTATGTGTGTATGTAATGTATGATGTGGGGGGGCAGTGGCGGGTGTATGTATGATGTGTGCATATGTATGGTGTGAGTGTATGTGTGTATGTAATGTATGATGTGGGGGGGCAGTGGCGGGGGGGTGTGTATGTATGATATGGGGGCAGTGGCTGGTGCATGTATGATATGTGTATGCATGAATGTTTTATATAGGAGCGGACTGTCACGACGGGCATTAGGGCAGTTGTACCATCTAATTTTATTTATTTTTAGTGGCACCCGCACTAAATTACACCCCCAGAATCCCGCCCTTCATACTCACCTGCCAACCAAGAGCCCCTCATATGCACACAAACACGCCCGAACCAAAACTACAACTCCCAGCATGTTGGACCATAACCTAAACTGTAGAACTATAAAGTGCAACATGCTGGGAGTTGTAGTTTTGGTTCGGGTCAGCTGCAGAGCTATAGGCTGCATCAGGGCATGCTGGGTGTTGTAGTTACTAACTGCAATTCTCAGTATTCCTTGACACAGACTATGGCTCTGCAGCTGACACAAACCAAAACTACAACTCCCAGCATGTCCCACAATAACCTTAACTGTACTACTATACAGTGCAACATGCTGCAACACCCACACAACCATAGACTGTATCAGGGCATGCTGGGAGTTGTAGTTATCTAGTAACTAAATGCAACTTCCAGCATTTTCTGACACAAAATGCAGCACATAAACTGGAGAAGCAGAACCCCCCCCCCCCCAGTAACACATAAGTCCCTATTGAGACTGAAAAATTGTGATTAAAATATTTTAAAAAGTGCGTATATATGTGAATAAGCCCCTTTCCTAATAAAAGTTTCCAATTTTCTTTAAATAAAAATAATGTACAAAAATAAACATAAGTGGTATCGCTGCATGTGGAAATGTCCAGGCTATTAAAATATAATGTTAATTAAACCGTACGGTGAACGGTGTAAATGTAAAGAATAGTCCAGAATTGCTCATTTTTGGTCACTTCATATGAGAAATTTTTTATAAGGTGATCAAAAAGTTATATCTGGACTTTTCTGGGCTCGGGCGTAAAAGGAGCTACAGCTCTCCGGCCTCTAATATCCTGACATACTGCGATCAACTATCAAACCATTAGATCACCGCTGTCAGCAGTGTCTAAAGGATCTTATATCCATCCCTGGTGGTCTAGTGGGGGGGGATCAGACTATTTTGGTTGAAATTATTTCATCAACCAGGACAAGTAGATTTTCTTGAGGGACAAGTAGATTGTGTTCCGCTTTAGTCCCTTGGACAAGTAGTTTTTTTTTTTATTTCCACACCCCTGATTATGAATTTCTTCAAGCCATGTCTGTATATCATAATTGTGATGCATGTATGCAGTATATCGGTTTTAATTTATGTATTCAATCCCGAACATGTTAAACTTTCAATTTTTTTTCTGTATTTAAACACCGTCACTTACCTGTATCCAATCATTGGACCTGATGAAGATGGGGTCCCGCCCCTTGAAACGCGTTGTCCGTTGGTACCTGTCTCTGATTTTGATTGTTTTATATAATAAATAATTTCATTGATTATCTACTGGGTCCGTTCCATCTTGATTGAGTGGAGGACTTCTGATATGGAGAAGAGCGCCGAGTACACTTTCTTTATTTCCGCTGTTGCGGTTCATGTATCCTGCATCCCATACCGCCCAGCATGCTTCCAGGACGGAGTGGTGCCGGCAGCACTCCCAGGTCCCTATACACGGCCATCTGCTTACTGCCTTGGCGAACAGGCGCTACATGGTGTTGTGCTCAAAGTACAAAGCCAGAAGGTGAGCAAGACTTCTAAACCTTTATGATCTAGCTGGTTGCTCAGGGTAACGGCACATTGCTGCGCCTTGTATTTCTGTTTCTTTTTCATATTCTATGACCGCATCGAGGTTTCCGTGACGGAAATCTCACACAGAATATAATATTTTAAATAATAAAATTTCTTCCCGCATTTCAAAAACACAACAAGAATTAATAGCAAAAAAAGCAAACAAATTAAAAAGGGATCACACTGACAGAACAACAAACATTTATAGAAGCTGACATAAAAATAATAAAAATAGAAATATTAATATAAATGATGCGGTTACACAAAAAGAGAGGGATTCACCGGTCACTAAAGCCCCTATACCACATAGACAGACCAATTCATCCATCTCCGTCACTCCTAAGATAAATACACCAAGTACTCCGGAATACAGTACAGTCGGGGGAGGACCGAGAAGCCTCACCCAAGCAGGGGGCAAAAAAGGTAAAGTGTGTGGCTTATGAATGGACTAGTTGCTATTTTCTACCTGCCTTTCACAGCTCACTATATGATTTTTTTTTTTTAAATCAACTGGTGCCAGAAATAGAGATGAGCGAACTTACAGTAAATTCGATTCGTCACGAACTTCTCAGCTTGGCGGTTGCTAGACTTTTCCTGCATAAATTAGTTCAGCTTTCCGGTGGGCTGGAAAAGGTGGATACAGTCCTAGGAAAGAGTCTCCTAGGACTGTATCCACCTTTTCCAGCCCATGGGAGCACCTGAAAGCTGAACTAATTTATGCAGGAAAAGTCAGCAACCGCCGAGCCGAGAAGTTTGTGACGAATCGAATTTACTGTAAGTTCGCTCATCTCTAGCCAGAAAGTTAAACAGATTTGTAAATTACTTCTATTAAAAGTTCTTAATCCTTCCAGTAATTATTAGCGGCTGTATACTACAGAATAAATTTTCTTTTTGGATTTATTTTCTGTCTGGCCACAGTGCTCTCTGCTGACACCTCTGTCCATGTCAGGAACTGTCCAGAACAGGAGAAATTCCCCATAGCAAACATATGCTGCTAGGGACATTTCCTAAAATGGGCAGAGGTGTCAGCAGAGAGCTCTGTGGTCATGACAGAAAATAAATCCAAAAAGAAAAGAATTTCCTCTGTAGTATACAGCCGCTAAAAGGTACTGGAAGGAGTAAGACTTTTTAATAGAGTTAATTTACAGATCTGTTTAACTTTCTGGCACCAGGGGAGTACCCCTTTTAATGTGAGTGGAGGCTGGAGCCAAGTTCAACTGGGTATCCCAGACAGAGATCCCAAGTTGGAAAAAAAGGAGGAGGACAGTTCAGTGTTTTTAAGCGCTTGGTGTAGTTAAAGGGGTACTCCGGTGGAAAACTTTTTTTTTTTTTTTAAATCAACTGGTGACAAAAAGTTAAACAGATTTGTAAATTAACCTAAAACCACTGAAGGAGGAGAGAGCACACCATGAGCCAAACATGCAGATATACGATACCGCTGGTGTACACTGGCAGCCTCGAGACCCGATAAATTACAAAGCAGCACCTGCGGGGTGCACACACTAGATAAAGCATCCAATAATACAATGAAAAAGAGGTAGCGTGCACTCACCGCGGGTAAACAGCTGCAGGCCCAAGGTCCGGGATCACAACGGCATAGACGAAGACGGTAAGGGGCGCTCAGAGGCTACACCGGCTGTTTCGGACGTAGGAACGTCCTTCTTCCGGTCTCAACGTTCACGTCATAGCGTTGCCCTTTTATGGAAGTCCGTGGATAACGGGAGTAACCATAGAAACATGTAAACTATGGGTAAACGTGTGGATCAAAAAGGAAGGTCCGGAAAAGCGAAAGTAAGTAGAGAAAGAAGGAAATAAGCTCCATTGTCAGATAATAGAGAATAGAGCTATTGATGTAAACTATACATAAATAGTGTTAACTATAATAAAAGTATAGACTTCAATAGCAGCAAGTTGCTAGACCCAAAAAGTGGACAAAATAATAAGTAAATAGTGATTGAACAAATAATAATAAAGAAAGTAGAAAAACAGAAATGTGTATGATTGAGTATCTTACTATAATAAGGTACAGATAGAGACTAGTGTAATTAACTTAAGAAGGGGGACATGTCGAGCCGCTCATTCAGCCCAGCCGGGCCCTGAGCGCTACATCTGAGAATATAACGTGCTTCACATTGGAGAAGAATATTCTCTCTATCTCCTCCTTGGTTAAGGACTGGAATTTTTTCGATTCCACCAAAACGCAAAACATCTGCATCGTTATTGTGCATTTCGTGCAGATGTTTCGCTAAACGTGGGGGACCCGTTCCTTTGGAGAGCGTGTATTTATGTTCGCGAAACCTAGCACAGAGTTGTCTCTTGGTTTTTCCTATGTAGTATCTGTGACAAGGGCAGATTATGTAATAGACGACAAAGGTGGTTTTACATGTGATTAGTTGTCTAACAGAAATAGAATAACCACCGAGGGTGAGGTGTTTAGCTCCTGTGTTGAATTTGCAAAATTTGCAGGATCCGCAGCGATGGTTACCTACTGGAGAAAGGTTCTGTAGCCAAGATTCATTAAGGGGTGAAATATGTTGTTTAAGTTTATCACCAATAGTTTGATTCTTCCGGTAGGTAATTAACGGACATAGAGTTGTGACTTGTCTCAAGTCTTCATCAGTAGATAATATATGCCAATGGCGTCTGATGGTAGAATTTATGACATCGTTCATTTGAGTATTCTTAAATGAGAAAGTAAATCTACGTTCTGTATCCTGATTCATTTTTTTCTTGGATCTTTTGTACTGTATCAAATTATTTCTGTTCTTTTCTTCAACTTTATTGAACGCTGTCTGGATAATATTGACAGGGTATCCGCGAGACAACAAACGTTTTTTTAGATCTTCTGCTTGCGCTAAATAAGAGACATGCTCACTATTTAGCCTTTTTAGGCGCAAGAATTGACTAAAGGGAATAGCACGCTTAGTGTGTGCAGGGTGTGAACTCTTAAAATGAAGTAAACTATTGCGGGCTATTTCTTTTCTATAGCCCTCTGTGTGCAGGCCTTGAGGTGTTTTAATGATCTTGATATCAAGGAAGTCCAGATGATTTTGACAGAAGACGGATGTAAACCGCATGTTCATTGTGTTAGTGTTTAGATAGCTGACAAAACTATTGAAGTGGTCCTCGGATCCTTCCCATAGGAGTAGCACGTCGTCTATGTAACGCTTGTATCCTTTAATGTTGCTGACATAGGTGTTAGTTGAGAATATATATTTATGTTCGAATACTGCAAGAAAGATGTTCGCGAAGGTACAGGAGACCGATGTACCCATTGCAGTTCCTGTCCTTTGGCGGAACCACTGGTTCTCATATTGGAAATAATTATTCTCTAGAATTATGGTTATTGCTTCAGATATGAAATGAATGAAAGTAGGAGATTTCCCTGCTTGACTGAGGAAGAACCTGACAGCCTGTACACCCGCACCAATAGGGATGCGAGTGTACAGGCTCTCAACGTCTATACTTGTAAGATGGTAATGGTTAGTCCAGGTGACATTGTGTAGATATTGAAGGACGTCGCCGGAATCTTTTAAGTATGAAGGAATGGAGGGTAGAAGGGGCTGTAATAGCCACTCTATATATTTCGACAGATAGGAGCCGATCCCCGCGACGATAGGTCGTCCGGGGGGGTCGGTCCGCGATTTATGAATCTTCGGCAAAATATACCATTTAGGTTTCTTAGGTGCGACGGGTATTAACCGTTCTGCAGTAGAGTGATTTAAGACTCCTATTTCGACGGCTCGACGAAGAAAAGATCGAAGCGTATCCATGACCCTTCTTGTTGGATCTGTTAACACTTTTTCATAAGTAGTGCGATCTGTCAGCTGTCGCTTGGCTTCTCCTTCGTATTGAGATGATGATATTACGACGATCGAACCGCCCTTATCGGCTCTTGTTACTATTAAGTTTCTCTGTTGAGAGAGCCAGGTTAACATCTTCTGTTCCTCCCCAGTCAAATTTTTAAGTGGAGCTGGATAAATAAGGCATTTCAAATCCTGTGTAACAGATTGTGTAAATAGGTCTAGAGGTGATCCAGGAGGAACTGGAGGGTTAAAGGTAGATTGACGTCCGCTATTAAACCTAGAATAGCCGAGGGTTGGCACTGCTATATCAATGTCTTCTGTCTGTGGATCTGCTAATTCGGCTAGCATTCTAATATGTGATATTTCCTCGTCATTGAGGCCACTTGCAGGAATAAAACCTAATGGTCCTATTGTGCAGGGTCTTTCACCCTCTCTCACAGGGTCATCTGATGTTTTGTTCCCTTTTTTGCTAAAGAATTTATGTAGTTGGATTTTGCGGACACCCTTAAAAAGATCAATCTCAAATTGAGGCATGTCGAAAGATTCGTACACGCCAAAATTGAGACCTTTGGATAATAATAAGATACATTCGGTAGGTAGGTCTATGCCTGAAGGATAGGATTTGAAATGCCTTATTTATCCAGCTCCACTTAAAAATTTGACTGGGGAGGAACAGAAGATGTTAACCTGGCTCTCTCAACAGAGAAACTTAATAGTAACAAGAGCCGATAAGGGCGGTTCGATCGTCGTAATGTCATCATCTCAATACGAAGGAGAAGCCAAGCGACAGCTGACAGATCGCACTACTTATGAAAAAGTGTTAACAGATCCAACAAGAAGGGTCATGGATACGCTTCGATCTTTTCTTCGTCGAGCCGTCGAAATAGGAGTCTTAAATCACTCTACTGCAGAACGGTTAATACCCGTCGCACCTAAGAAACCTAAATGGTATATTTTGCTGAAGATTCATAAATCGCGGACCGACCCCCCCAGACGACCTATCGTCGCGGGGATCGGCTCCGCGACTGAATATCTGTCGAAATATATAGAGTGGCTATTACAGCCCCTTCTACCCTCCATTCCTTCATACTTAAAAGATTCCGGCGACGTCCTTCAATATCTACACAATGTCACCTGGACTAACCATTACCATCTTACAAGTATAGACGTTGAGAGCCTGTACACTCGCATCCCTATTGGTGCGGGTGTACAGGCTGTCAGGTTCTTCCTCAGTCAAGCAGGGAAATCTCCTACTTTCATTAATTTCATATCTGAAGCAATAACCATTATTCTAGAGAATAATTATTTCCAATATGAGAACCAGTGGTTCCGCCAAAGGACAGGAACTGCAATGGGTACATCGGTCTCCTGTACCTTCGCATACATCTTTCTTGCAGTATTCGAACATAAATATATATTCTCAACTAACAACACCTATGTCAGCAACATTAAAGGATACAAGCGTTACATAGACGACGTGCTACTCCTATGGGAAGGATCCGAGGACCACTTCAATAGTTTTGTCAGCTATCTAAACACTAACACAATGAACATGCGGTTTACATCCGTCTTCTGTCAAAATCATCTGGACTTCCTTGATATCAAGATCATTAAAACACCTCAAGGCCTGCACACAGAGGGCTATAGAAAAGAAATAGCCCGCAATAGTTTACTTCATTTTAAGAGTTCACACCCTGCACACACCAAGCGTGCTATTCCCTTTAGTCAATTCTTGCGCCTAAAAAGGCTAAATAGTGAGCATGTCTCTTATTTAGCGCAAGCAGAAGATCTAAAAAAAACGTTTGTTGTCTCGCGGATACCCTGTCAATATTATCCAGACAGCGTTCAATAAAGTTGAAGAAATGAACAGAAATGATTTGATACAGTACAAAAGATCCAAGAAAAAAATGAATCAGGATACAGAACGTAGATTTACTTTCTCATTTAAGAATACTCAAATGAACGATGTCATAAATTCTACCATCAGACGCCATTGGCATATATTATCTACTGATGAAGACTTGAGACAAGTCACAACTCTATGTCCGTTAATTACCTACCGGAAGAATCAAACTATTGGTGATAAACTTAAACAACATATTTCACCCCTTAATGAATCTTGGCTACAGAACCTTTCTCCAGTAGGTAACCATCGCTGCGGATCCTGCAAATTTTGCAAATTCAACACAGGAGCTAAACACCTCACCCTCGGTGGTTATTCTATTTCTGTTAGACAACTAATCACATGTAAAACCACCTTTGTCGTCTATTACATAATCTGCCCTTGTCACAGATACTACATAGGAAAAACCAAGAGACAACTCTGTGCTAGGTTTCGCGAACATAAATACACGCTCTCCAAAGGAACGGGTCCCCCACGTTTAGCGAAACATCTGCACGAAATGCACAATAACGATGCAGATGTTTTGCGTTTTGGTGGAATCGAAAAAATTCCAGTCCTTAACCAAGGAGGAGATAGAGAGAATATTCTTCTCCAATGTGAAGCACGTTATATTCTCAGATGTAGCGCTCAGGGCCCGGCTGGGCTGAATGAGCGGCTCGACATGTCCCCCTTCTTAAGTTAATTACACTAGTCTCTATCTGTACCTTATTATAGTAAGATACTCAATCATACACATTTCTGTTTTTCTACTTTCTTTATTATTATTTGTTCAATCACTATTTACTTATTATTTTGTCCACTTTTTGGGTCTAGCAACTTGCTGCTATTGAAGTCTATACTTTTATTATAGTTAACACTATTTATGTATAGTTTACATCAATAGCTCTATTCTCTATTATCTGACAATGGAGCTTATTTCCTTCTTTCTCTACTTACTTTCGCTTTTCCGGACCTTCCTTTTTGATCCACACGTTTACCCATAGTTTACATGTTTCTATGGTTACTCCCCTTATCCACGGACTTCCATAAAAGGGCAACGCTATGACGTGAACGTTGAGGCCGGAAGAAGGACGTTCCTACGTCCGAAACAGCCGGCGTAGCCTCTGAGCGCCCCTTACCGTCTTCGTCTATGCCGTGGTGATCCCGGACCTTGGGCCTGCAGCTGTTTACCCGCGGTGAGTGCACGCTACCTCTTTTTCATTGTAAGATTTGTAAATTACTTCTATTAAAAATTCTTAATCCTTCCAGTACTTATTAGCTGCTGAATACTACAGAGAAAATAATTTTCTTTTTGGGACACAGAGCTCTCTGCTGAATCACGATCACAGTGCTCTCTGCTGACACCTCTGTCCATTTTAAGAACTCTCCAGAGCAGGAGAAAATCCCCTAGCAAACATATGCTGCTCTGGACAGTTCCTAAAATGGAGATGTCAACAGAGAGCACTGTGTTCCAAAAAGAAAATGATGTTCTCTGTAGTATTCAGCAGCTAATAAGTACAGGAAGGATTATGATTTTTTTTATAGAAGTAATTTACAAATCTGTTTAATTTTCTGGCACCAGTTGATTAAAAAAAAAGTTTTTCACCGGAGTACCCTTTTAAGGTGATTGGCATTGCCATCCCTCAAAGTACACCATAGCCTTAAGCGCACTGCATCCTCTATTCCTTTCTATGGCAAATATTCATATACATACTGGGCAGGAACAGGGGTGGAGTCCTACTGAGGGCCCTTGCTTTATTTGGCGGCCCTGAGTGGTGTCATTCCGCCCCTGTCAATGGATATACACCAGAATAGACATTCCAATGCACTGCTGGAGGATGAGCCATTTATCTTGGGAAGAGCATTGGGCTGTATATTTTACTGCAGCCATATATGTGGGCTCAATTGCTGCAAAAAACTGCTTGGCAGGGAACAAGCTGTAGGCCATGGCTCTTCTATTGCTATAGCCTGCCTGTGTCAGGCTCTACCAATTCAGCGCAGATGTGATGGGTCAATGCAGGACATATGTATATATCAAATATCAAAATTTGTATGATTTATCCATTGATGGCTCATACAATTCCCTAGAGAGGAACTAATAAAATGTTCAAAAAAGACATAAGTTTTACAGATATAAATTAACCCCTTTCATACAAAAAGTTTAACCCTCCCCCCCCCCCATTCTCATTTTCCATATAGAAAATGTAAACTACAAAAAAAAAAAAAAATACACATTTTACTTTGGTATCCTTGTAATCGAATTGACCATCAGTTTAAAGATAACGTCATTTTTACCAATAAAAAAAATATATAATAAAATAGTTAAAAGAGCAAATAATAGTAAAATAAAGAAATATACTTAAAATGCATTACATTCACATGTTGTTCGTTGCTCTCCAATTTGTATTGCAAATTGTGATGTGGAGAGACGCTGGAGACACTGGGCAGTCCAGTTTTCTATGATACCTAGTGAGTTCCCTGAACAAGCACTTTAATTAAAGACTAGTGGACAGGACTTGTTGGTATAGTTGCCATAGCAACTGTAGCGCCTAGTGTATCAAGTGTCTCAGCACACCAAATCGAGCAATGGTGCTGTCCAGAGAAGCTATCCTACCAGATTTGTACAGATTGGTGCAGAGAGCCAACCAATAAGGTGCCTACTAAGTTCCATGCATGAGCTCTGTTGTTGTTGTTGTTGTTGTTTTTATATCAATATGTTTTTTTTTTTATTAAAGTTTAAATAAACATTAACATATTATTAATCATAAATACATAAATGTAACTTTCTCATAATTGTTACAATAAGAGAAAAATTATATATATGTATTACAATGAACAGTAAATGATGAAAATTATATAATAAATGTTATTAAATTATAGATGTAAAATACATAAATAATAATAGAATGACCGAGAATATGTTTTATTACTTTGTTTATAAAAGTCAATAATTAAATACAAATATAACCTGAGGTAAAAAGGAGAAAAAAAACATAAGAATAATAATATTTTAATTATTAGAGCTTGTGCGTGGAACACCCTGGGCATCACATGGTTGCCTTTTCAAGCTGACCTCCCTGCATGAGCTACTTCTCTCCGAACCAAACTGCATATTACATTACCAAACTCTGGACTCTTTAACCCCTCAAGGACCAGGCCAATTTTCGTTTTTTCATTTTAGTTTTTTCCTCCTCTCCTTCTAAAAATCATACCGCTTTCAGTTTTGCACCTACAGACCCATATAAGGGCTTGTTCTCTGCTCCTCCAATTGTACTTTCTAATTACATTGATCATTTAATAACAAAATCTACCGCAAAACCCCAAAAAATATATTTATGGGGTGAAAATAAATAAATAAATAAACGTCATTTTGTAACTTTTGGGTGCCTCCGTTTCTACACAGTGAAGTTTTCGGTAAAAATGACACCTTATCTTTATTCTGTAGGTCCATACGGTTGCAAGGTTATCCAATTTATGTAGGTTTTATTTTATTTTACTACTTAAAAAAAAATCCTAACTACAGGCACCAAAATTAGTAGGTTGAAAATTGTGATCTTCTGACCACTACAACTTTTTTATTTTTCCGTATTTAGGGGCTATATGAGGGCTCATTTTTTGCGCCGTGGTCTGTAGTTTTTATCGGTACCATTTTTGTTTTGATGGGACTTTTTGATCGCTTTTTATTAATATTTTAATGGAATATGAAGTGACCAAAAATGCACAATTTTGGACTTTGGTATTTTTTAACGTATACGCCATCGACCATGTGGTTTAGCTAACCTTATATTTTTATAGTTCGGACATTTACACATGTGGCGGTACTACATATGGTTATTTTTATTACATTATTTTATTTAACAAATGGTCAGATCAGAGCGGTTTTAGCCTTTTTAATGGGACTAGGGCGTACAGGTATGCCTTTGGTCCTTAAGTACCAGGGTCCGAGGTTGTACGCCCTTGGTCCTGGATGGGTTAAATTAAATAACCGTACATCTGACTAAAATTTAAGGCTAAGTTTCCACTTGGTTTATTTCTGGCTTTTTTTTTACCTGACAAAAAAGGTCACAAAAAACTTCAACAGCTTTTTCCTTCTTTTTTTGTGGCGTTTCTTCTAGCATCTATAGCACTCTGGATCAGGTTTTCATTGGATAACTCTGCTCCATTCAGCTTTCCCTCAACCCTGACCGTTCTTCCTATTCCAGATGCTAGAAAAACACCTGCACTGCTGCTGCCACTATGTAGGGATGGTAGTAGGCAGGAGATGAGCCGTACCTGGTTTCTTCCAGTCATGACGCTTACAATTGAGGCCAAACACTTCAGTCTTGGTTTCATCAGACCGAAGAATCTTATTTCTTAGTCCAAGAGTCTTTTCTCAAACTTCAGGTGGGCTTTCATGTGTCTTTTACTGAGGAGGAGCTTGTTTCTTGCCACTCTACCATGAAGACCAGCTTTTGGAGTGCTACGGTGATGGTTGATCTTCTGAAAGTTTCTCCCATCTGGGTTCTTGGACATCTCTTTTACCAAGGCCCTTCTCCTCTGATTACTTAGTTTGGTGGGACGGCTAGCTTAAGGAGGGTTCCAAACATCTTCCACTTAAGAATTATGGAGGCGACTGTGTTCTTGAAATTTTTCAGTGCAGCACAATCCCCCCCTTCTCCAGATCTTATATAGTCAATTCATGTCCAATCAACAGAATTAGGCGACTCCAATCAAGGTGTAGAAACATCTCAGATGATATAAGAGGAATAGGAGGCCCTCAATAGCAAAGGGTTTAAATAGTTATGTCCATGCAAAAGTTTAGTTTTTCATTTTTAATAAATCTGCAAAGGGAAAGTGTCTAAAAGCTCCCCGATTTCATTGTATAAGTTTATATGATTTGGAGTAGGTATTCCAAGTCAAAATCAGTTAGGGTTTTTCATAAAGGGGCATGTTCAGTTTAAGGACAGTCTTTCAGATGAAACTTAGATGGCCCGATATTTGCACCTGCATTGCTGCCACAAGTCCCTTGCTCCATGCAGGTCTCGAGAACTGTTTCCTTTGATGCCTTCAGTTCAGATCATTAGACTCATGGCTGGGTTCGACTGGCAATGTTACACTTATCTGATACCGGCCTTACTTAAAAATCCTTTTCCACAACAGCTTAAATTCTTTCACTATCAAATTCTGATTTCAGATAGGTCGCATAAAATAGTTGACTGGCCCACTTTTAAGCCTATTGTCATTAAGGGTAATTTCATCACATTGTCTGATTTTTAAAGAATTTATTTGCAAATTATGGTGGAAAATAAGTATTTGGTCAATAAAAGTTAATCTCATTACTTTGTTATATACCCTTTGTTGGCAATGACAGAGGTCAGAGGTCAAACGTTTTCTGTGAGTCTTCACACACGGTTTCTGGTATTTTGGCCCATTCCTTCATGCAGATCTCCTCTAGAGCAGTGATGTTTTGGGGCTGTCACTGGACAACACAGACTTTCAACTCCCTCCAAAGGTTTTCTATGGGGTTGAGATCTGGAGACTGGCTAGGCCACTCCAGGACTTCTAAATGCTTCTTACGAAGCCACTCCTTCGTTGCCCGGGCAGTGTGTTTGGGATCATTGTCATGCTGAAAGACCCAGCCATATTTCATCTTCAATGCCCTTGCTGATGGAAGGAGGCTTTTCACTCAAAATCTCATGATAAATGGCCCCATTCATTCTCTCTTTAACACGGATCAGTCATCCTGGTCCCTTAGCAGAAAAACAGCCCCAAAGCATGATGTTTCCACCCCCATGCTTCACAGTAGGTATGGTGTTCTTTGGATGCAACTCAACATTCTTTCTGCTCCAAACACGACGAGTTGAGTTTTTACCAAAAATTTCTACTTTGGTTTCATCTGACCATATGACATTCTCCCAATACTCTTCTGGATCATCCAAATGTTCTCTAGAAAACTTCAGATGGCCCAGACATGCACTGGCTTAAGCAGGAGGACACGTCTGGCACTGCACGATTTGAGTCCCTGGCGGCGTAGTGTGTTAATGATGGTAGCCTTTGTTACTTTGGTCCCAGCCCTCTGCAAGTCATTCACTAGGGTGAGATCTTGCGTGGAGCCCCAGATCGAGGGAGATTATCAGTGGTCTTGTATGTCTTCCATTTTCTAATAATTGCTCCCACAGGTGATTTCTTCACACCAAGCTGCTTGCCTATTGCAGATTCAGTCTTCCCAGCCTGGTGCAGGTCTACAATTTTGTTTCTGGTGTCCTTCGACAGCTCTTTGGTCTTGGCCATAGTAGAGTTTGGAGTGTGACTGTTTGAGTTTGTGGACAGGTGTCTTTTATACTGATAAGTTCAAACAGGTGCCATTAATACAAGTAACGAGTGGAGGACAGAGGAGACTCTTAAAGAAGTAGTTACAGGTCTGTGAGAGCCAGAAATCTTGATTGTTTTAGGTGTCCAAATACTTGTTTTCCATCATAATTTGCAAATAAATTCTTTAAAAATCAGACAATGAGATTTTATGGGTTTTTTGTTCTCACTATGTCTCTCATAGTTGAGGTATACATACGATGAAAATTACAGGCCTCTCTCCTCTTTCTAGTGGGAAAACTTGCACAGTTGGTGGCTGACTAAATACTTTTTTGCCCCACTGTATAGCTGTTGAATGGATTCTTAACCATATTTGCTGTCCTATGTACATATATTGATGTGATCCCATATTTTGAGCGTATTTTACATGTTTTACTATGCTTAAAAATATGAAAAATCTTATATGGGAAAAAAATGCCATTGTTAAGAATACCGTAATTTGCACAGTTCCATTTTTGTTTATAAATATAAATTATATATTTTCTTAACATGTATCTCTAAGAAGATTTGTGGAGTTTTCAAGAAGTACACTGCTGGACACCATAGAGGTGTAATGGACTTATTAAACAAAGGGGTATATATCTATATATAATCAGCCTCCCAGTCTCCTGTGCATCAGGACTAAGGGTATTACAAACAGCAGAAACATGCAGATGTCACCAGAATGTGCTGTATCGTGTTTCTATCTGTGTGTTCAATAAAGGCATCTCCATCCATGCAAGCTGAATCTTCTTGTCAATTCCTCAGCCTAGCTCAAGCTTATTTGGTGCAGGATGGAGGATGTATGTGGCCAAGCTGGATCTCTGATATGTGTGCATGACTGCTTTAATAGTAATGCTTGGCAGTATGAAAAATCCCTTGTCAAGCTTATCATTGGGTGTTTCAGGAGCTGCTGCTCCCTGGGGCAATTTTCCTTTAATAGGGAGCTGTCTTGTTGACAAAATGTCTCACGTAATTTAAAAAAATGAACAGATTTTATGACAAAACAATAAATTGTCAGTAACATTTATTAGCCAGCATTTTGTCAGCAAAATTTTTTGGTCAGTATTTAGTCAGGGAGCATATAAATCAAAGGTTGATTTTTAAAGACATGTACATCATTCCGGTTTAATCATGCAGATGACTTCTGTCTTTGGCGTTTTGCAAACCATTCGTCACTCTTATCTGCTGCCATTGCCTGTTAGAAAAACAGAAATTTAAAATTCAAGTTCTACCATCACAAATAAAGTACAAGAGTTTTTAGGAGACCCTATCACAAAAAAAACAAAAAAACAAAAGGGGTTTTCTGAAAGACACAGATACAGTTAAAGGGGTATTCCGGGCAAAAACATCCTATCCCCTATCCAAAAGAATAGGGGATAAGATGTCTGATTGGGGGGGTCCCACCGCTGGGACCCCCCTCGATCTCCCTGCAGCACCTGCATTCTATGCCAGTTTCCGGGACTGGAGACGTGACGTCACGCCACACTCCCTCCATTCATGTCTATGGCAGGGGGTGTGACAGCCTTTGGATAGGGGATAAGATGTTTTTGTCCGGAATACCCCTTTAAGGGAGGCAATCAGCCAGAGAGATCTGAAGCACTGGACCAACGCGGTCCCTCTGTTTACCCTGATAACATGCACTCCCTGTTCTGGTAATGACATTTCAAATCCACTGTAGCCATAGTGATCAGTGTGTTCAGGAAAAGCACATTATCAGAGGGGATTAATAAACTGGAATACCCCCTTAATAGTACACAAAAATATACAGAAAGGAAAGGGGCACACATGGCGGGAAATATGCTGAGTATTCTCCTATAAGCAGACACATAGGGCTACCAGGCTGCAGTGAAACGTGTCACAGGCATGTCAGCGTGCTGGCCCCGCCCCCAAACCTCATTGAACATGCAGGGCTACCGCAGGTACCCCTATGTGTCTGCTCATAGGAAAATACAAAGCATATTTCCCATTCTGAAATACGATGCGCATACGCTTTGTGTGACCCTGCCCTAAAAAAAAAAGTTTTCAATACTTGGCTTCAAATTGTGCATTCTTGTTTTTTATTAATGTACACTTACATCATTAAGAAGTTGATCAGCATTTGGATCAGTCTGAGACAATTCTCGAAATGCTTCATCTCCAACAAAGCAAATTTCATGACAATCCTAAAACGCAACAAATAGTGAGTATCCATAGTGAGCTAGCTCCTACACATTAATAGTAATGACAGAGATACTTATGTATCTCATATAGCTAGGTCATTGCTTTTTGAATAAACTGATGCTCAGGATTTCAAAATCAGCTCTGGGTAAACAGTACAGATTTCTGTCAGTGCAAATAAAACCACTGTAAGGCCCCATTTGAATCACGTTTTTGTAACATTCGACTACGTTCATCTCATTAAAGTCCTCCTTTTTCATGTTACCGACGTGCATTCAGAAAGCTTTCAGACCTTTTTACTTTTTTCTATATTTTATTATGTTGATGCCTTGTGGTAAAATAATGCAAAAATCTATTTTCCCCATGATTACGCACTCAGTATCACAATGAAAATACAATTTTATTAATTTTTGCTGAATTAGAGTCTGATGGTTTACTGCATTAATGCGGTGAACTATTTTTTACTTTTGTGTAGCGAACTGGCTGTTACTTTACTGATGATTCCTTCATCTGTCAGTCATTTAGGGGCTCCATTTCTGCCCTGGCTTATTGTACCTTCTGGTAAGCAGTCTTGCTTTTTTGGCTCTGGAAGCGTTGTTATCACCTTTTGGTGTTATTGTTTTACCTAGTGTGTTTTTGATTATAATTTTGTTTGTTTGTCCGCAGTGATTATACCATGGAAAACGTGCAGTTGTATCATCTATTGCTATCTGGATCAACAGCCTGGCATCATCTAATGCCATATTGAGGCTTGCATCCTCTGGAATACCACACTTACCATACAATCATTCTATACTGACTGTATCTATGTATTTATCTATGTATTATAATGATGTACCCATGATGCTTACCATTACCACTAATCCAGTGTGCCTTAGTATATGAGTGTGTCACTATCATTCCATTGTGTTGTTGTTTTCACTTTTCAGTATCACTAATTCTTTGTCTGTGTCTTACTATCCCTGTCTTTTGGGGTTAATCTCCTTGTTCCCTGATGAACCCATGTTAACAACGGGATAAGGGAGCTTAAGCTTTTTTCTTTTCATATATATGTTATGTTATATAGGAACCATATCAGTACATCTGTATCTGTATTATTACCTCACATTGAGTTTGCAAAAAAGCCCTAAAGGACTCTTCGACTATGAGAAACAAGATTCTCTCGTCTGATGAAAGAAAGATTAAACTTTTTGACCTTTATGCTAAGTGAAATGTCTGGAAGAAACCAGACACTGCTCATCCACCTGCCCTATAACATGCCTACACTGAAGCATGGTGGTGGCTGCATTATGTTGTGGGGGTGTTTTTCAGCACCTGGGACAGGAAGACTGGTCAGGTTTAAGAAAAAGCTGAATGGAGCAAAGGACAGGGTTATTCTTAAACCTTATCAAGAGTGCTCTGGACCTTAGACTGGGCTGAAGATTCACCTACAGACAATGGAGGAAATCTATCAAAACTTGTCCAAAAGTTGCCCAGTTGCCCATAGCAACCAATCTTCTTGTTTCTTTCATTTTTAACAAGGCCTTTGCAAAATGAAAGAAGCGATTAGAGATGAGCGAACTTACAGTAAATTCGATTCGTCACAAACTTCTCGACTCGGCAGTTCATGTCTTATCCTGCGTAAATTAGTTCAGCTTTCCGGTGCTCCGGTGGGCTGGAAAAGGTGGATACATTCCTAGGAGAGTCTCCTAGGACTGTATCCACTTTTCCAGCCCACGGGAGCACCTGAAAGCTGAACTCATTTATGCAGGAAAAAGTCATCAACTGCCGAGCCGAGAAATTCGCGACGAATCGAATTTACTGTAAGTTCGCTCATCTCTAGAAGCGATCTGATTGGTTGCTATGGGCAACTGGACAACTTTTCCTTTGCACAGGTTTTGATAAATCTCCCCCAATGACCCTAACCCTTTAAAGGACCAAGGGTTTTTCAGTTTTTGCACTTTCGTTTTTTTCCTTATCACCTTCTAGAAATCATAACACTCAATTTTGCACCTACAGACTCATATCAGAGCTTATTTTTGTGCCACCAATTGTACTTTGTAATGACATCAATAATTTCACCACAAAATTTTCGGCGAACCCAGAATAAAAATATTTATGGGGCAAAATTGGAAAAAAACAAAACAAAAACGACATTTTGTAAATTTTGTCGGTCCATACGGTTACAAGGATACCTAATTTCTATAGGTTTTAATTTTATTTTACTGCTTAAAAAATATTATAACTACATGAACCAAAACTAGTATGCGTCATAGGTTGCACTGTGTGCAGACATGCAGGCTGCAAGCGCACCCCTGTTTCAGCTGACTGCGCTGCTGCGGTTCACATCCAGCAATGCAAACGCATGCGACCGCCAGATCATGCCTCACCTCCTCGCTGTTCTGTCCCCTCCGCTCTGTGTATGCCGGCACGTGCATCCCCGCTTCCTAGGGCGCGCGCGCTGGCTCTTTATGATTTAAAGGGCCAGCACACCATTAATTGGTGCAAACCTGTTTTGAACCTATTTAACCCCGCACTTCCTTAGATCTTTGCCAGATCTTTGTGCCTTTACTGCCTTAGAGAAAGCGTTCACTTGCGTCTTGCCTTACCATGTATTCTGACCCCATTGCTATGTATCCTGACCTTGCTCCTATGCCGCCTGCCTTCTGACATCTTGCTACGTGACCTGACCTTGCTACAGTGCCGCCAGGCCTGACCTCCTGCCAGTCTTGACTTCGTGTTTGCCTCATCCTCTTGTGCCACGTTACACCTTGGCTGCCTGTGGGGACGAGTTGTATCAGGGGTAACGACCTTGGTGCCGCCTGTCGCAGGAAGTCCATCCTGCTTTGCCGCAGGCTCTGATGAAAACCACAGCACCTTAGACTCCACTCCCTGGTATGGCCCCACGCCATCATCCTCACAGGTTCAGTGGATCCACTTCACCACATCCGTAACAGTATGTGTAAAATTGTCATCTTCTGACCCCTATAACTTTTTATTTTTCCCATACACGGGGATATATGAGAGCTCATATTTTGCTCCGTGATCTGAAGTTTTTATCGGTACAATTTTTGTTTTGATGGGACTTTTTGAATGCTTTTTATACATTCTTTTAGTGTATACAAACTGACCAAAAATACACAATTTTGGACTTTTATTAGGGAAGGGGTTAAATCACATTTATTAACTTTTTTTTTTTTGGGCCCTATAGGGGACTAT
The DNA here is from genome assembly GCF_029499605.1 of Hyla sarda. NCBI lineage: Eukaryota > Metazoa > Chordata > Amphibia > Anura > Hylidae > Hyla > Hyla sarda. Next base: position 249,261,157 of record NC_079190.1, on the reverse strand, counting down.
TACATGCAATCCTTGGATTGCATACACTGTTCAATGATATGCCATAGCATAGCATTGATCAGTGTTATCGGTGCTCTGCTGCTCCAGCCTGGATCTCAGGCATGGAGGAGCAGAGCGATGATTGGACAGCGGGAAGCAAGGTAAGAAGCCTCCCACTGTCCTCTCAGCTGTTCGGGATGCCGCAATTTCACCACGGCTGTCCTGAACAGCCCACTAAGCTAACCGGCAACAGTTTTCTCCCGTTTTAGATGCCGCAATCAACTTTGATTGTGGCATCTAAAGCGTTAATACCGGACATCAGCCCGATCGGCGATGTCCGGTGTTAGCCGCGGGTCCTGGCTGCTGATACCAACTGGGACCGGCCGGGTATGAAGCATGCCCAGCTCCTGAGCGCACTTGACATAACGGGAGCCGGCCACAGACTTAAATATATGCTCGTGGTCATTAAGGGGCTAAGCAAAGAGCCAAAACACCACATGAGCGGCTTAAGGACAAGAAGAATGTCAGAAAATCCAGGCATGATACCCAAGCCATCATACCCAAGAAGACTGGAGGCTGTAATTGCTACCAAAGTACTGAGTATATACTTATGTCAATGCAATATATATATCTATATATAGGTTTTCCTTTTCAATAAATAAGCAAAGATTTCTAACATTCTGTTCTCACTTTGTTATTATGGGGTATTAAGTGTAGAATTATGGGCGAAAAACTTGCATTTTTGACCGCAACATATAAAAATTTGAAAACTTCTCGAATGCACTGTAGCAAGACTTGTGGCCAAAAAGATGGGGCCCAACTAGTCATAACAAACGTCATAAATAGTTCAGATATTTTGCCAATAACGTAAAAGCTATAAATTAACCTATAGGTGATAATTTTATGACAACTAATATAAACTAAGCTGCAAATTCTGTTCAGAGTTATTTTCTAATCATAAGCTGCTATCAATTTATGATGATGAAAGTGAAATATAACATGCCATTGCCACATGGAGATGGAACCAATTTAGTAGAATTATTATTTGAAATCTACGGACCTAAAACTCCTTTATTTAATATATCTTTTATCAAGCATCTGGCTAAAAAATGTTTACTGTGGAATTAAATAGGAAGAAATCATTTTTTTCTTTCCTATGATCTGAGACATTGAGTTTTTCTAATCTAATAAAACCAATACTTCCTGACCCAGCAAAATGTAATAAAGTAAGGCAGTTGGCATGGAGCCAGACTGGCTCAGCAATCCTCATGTAATGATCCCCATGTAATGATTAGAATACCAAAATATTGGGAAAAGAATTTAGTTTATTGAATGCTGCCAACATCTTATTAAAAACATATGACCACTATTGTGTTACACCATGGCCCAATGACCAGCGTATTGCAGCACCATGGCTTCAATCCTGGCCTCCACAGGTCATACAAAGGAATTTTCCCAAACCGCAAAAAAAATTTAAAAAAATTATATATATATTTTTAAGTTGTCCTTTTCTAAGATCTGTGATATTGTACAGGTTGCAAAAAAAAATAAAAAAAAATGCACAAATATGCAGATGTACTTAGACCCAGGAGGTATTAGTGTGTGGTTGAAGACTTTAATTAAAGGGGGTTACTATAATATTTTATTAACCATTTAGACAGCCATTTTACATACTACATCAATTTTTACAGATTATATAAAGTAATTATACATATAGAAGCAGGAACCTTGTTTATGCCTAGACTTCCGCTACAGCATGCATCGCTGCTCATTTCACATTCCCCGGTACAAGATGCAAGAGCAAAAGTTGTGAATAGCGATGCATTACAGTAGTGTGTGCGCATTGCCGCTCAAGTATCATTTCCCACCTGGTGAATACACCAGGCTAAGCAGTGATGCATACAGTACTGTGTGCATCACTGCTCACTTCTCTCTTCTGCCCTCGCCACCAGGTTGGGTGCGAGGGCCACAGGGTTCAAGGTGGTAGGCACAACAACTGTACACTAACACAAGAGGGGACACAAAAGTGGAGGAAATGCAGGTGAAATATGAAAAAGTAGGGCATCGCTTCTTGGCCTTTTGGCTAAGATCAAGTGTAGTATCTGTTGTGTTAGTTGGCGGTGTGGGAAGACCACCATGGCAGGATGGAAAACCACACAGAGTGGTACAGGTGTACCAGGGTCTGCTATGTGTCATGGCGGCGGACCCTAAAGCGACTTGTACTCTCTGGATCTCACCCTAAGGTTCGGGTAGGGTAAAAGCCGAGGTGCATAAGTGCCCTGGAAGCGGTGACCCCAGGGTGCCAGAACCCACTTGGGAATAGCGACCCCACTTGACTGATGGCACGCAGCAAGCACGCTATCTCTCACTCTTCTGAGCACTCACCTCTAGCGTTCCGGTCTTCTGGCTGTTGATCTGCAGAGGAATTTTTATAGATCCGGACGGATGTCCGGGCAGTATCACGCTGTGCACATACACTTATTTATTTTATATGATTTTGTCACTGTGCTCATGTTTGTGTTCTTTTTATGTTAACCAGGATTTTGTCAGGGTGCGGTTGCCCTTCTGGGTGTCCCTCCTGCCGGTCTAGGTGAGGTGTGTGTGTGGCCATCAGGTTCCTCACCTCCCTGCCATACCGGTTTTACTGGTTCCCAGGTGGCAACTTGGTTAACGTCTAGTTGTTCACCAGGAACACTTTTCCGTCCCTGAGTAGCTTTGGCGAAGGAGGACATTGTACCTGAAACCTTACAACAACCTTTTGGCCCAGAGGTGAAGGGTTTGGTTTGTTTGGGGGGGGGGGCTCTCTCCTGTTGGAGAAAGGCTTGCGATGGACCCCATCCTCGTGCACGCTTTTTTTGTGTGAACACTTGCACTTGGGTGATTCAAGAGCACGTACCTCGGCTCTTCGATTAATCTGGTATTTTAACTTTACATTCAGCATTTAACATGAAATTCTTATAGAAAAACTGTAGGACCCAGGGCTCATCTAATGGAGGTGGGAGACTTCTACCTTTACAATAAATTGCACACAGACCAAACACCCACCCCCAACCCAAGAACAACACCATGCCCAGTCCACAAAAAGTCCAAGTCAAGAGAAAACATTACTGCAAAAATCCCGGACATTATTACAATAAAGAGTTGGAGGCACTTTGATAAGCATTCAATAGAGAATGGGAACCATAGCGGGTAACTAGTACCACCACCACCAGACCTGAGATTGACTGAAGTAATGTTAAATGGCAGGAAGAAGTATTAACACAAACAGCTCAGAGATATAAAGGCAGTGAACGTAGCAATTATGGCGGACATCAGCAATTCCACTGATGTCTGCCATTAACCCCATAGATAGCATCATTAATGCCGATCATGGCATCTATAGCAAAAGAGGAGGTTCCGGTAGGCTTAACAGACCCCTGTTGTGCAATTGCGGGAGCCATTAGCTGCCGGGGGATTGGAAATCTAGGCTATACAAAAAGATCGCCGATATTACATAGTACTGAACAGTACATAGCAATCTTATGATTGTTATTAAAAGTACCCTATGGGGGCTTAAAATGGTAAAAAAAAAAAGTTTGTAATAACAAAAAAAAAAAATTTAAAAAAAAGTTATAAGAAACAAACAAAAAAGCACTAAATATTAAAATTTGATGTTTACTATCCCACACGGTGAATGGAGTAAAGGTTGAAAAAATCCAAACACCAGGAGTGCTGATTTTGGTTGCATCACGTCAGAAAAAAAATTAATAAAGAGCATTCAAAAAGTTCCATCAAAACAAAATTGGTACTGAAACTACAGATCACGGTATAAAAAAATTAGTTCTCATGCTTCCCTGTATACGAAAAAATTAGCGATAAGGGGTTATAAGGGGTCAGAATAGGGCAATCCTAAATCATAGTTATTTTGTAAAAAAAAGTTTTAATGTTTTTAACCTCTTAAGGACTCAGAGCGTACCTGTATGCCCTGAGCCCAGCTTCCAGGCAGCTCAGTCAGGCTGATCGGGACATCGCGATAACCCGATCAGCTAGGACCCGAGCGGAAACCCCCTTACCTTGCTCAGTCGTGTCGATCTGGGTTTGATTGCTCCAAGCCTGAGCTACAGGCTTGAGCAATCGAGCCCCTATCTCGCTGATCCATGCAAAGCTATAAGAGATCAGTGTGTGCAGTGCTATAGGTTTTCTTTAGGGCTATAGCATTGCAAAAAAAAGTGAACAAAAGTCATTTAACCCCTTCCCTAATAAAAGTTTGAATCACCCCCCTTTTCCCATGAAAAAAAAAACAAAAAAACAACTGTGTAAATAAAAACAAACATATGTGGTATCGCCGCATGCGGAAATGGTATTGCCGCGTGCAGAAAATTCGAAAGTCCAAAATAGCGTATTTTTGGTCACTTTTTATATAATGAAAAAAATGAATAAAAAGCGATCAAAAAGTCCGAACAATCCAAAAATGTTACCGATAAAAACTTCAGAACACTGGCCCGTACACAGAAAAATAGAAAAGTTATATAGAGGTTAGAAGATGAGAATTTTTAACATATAAATTTTCCTGCATGTAGTTATGATTTTTTCCGAAGTACGACAATATCCAACCTATATAAGTAGGGTATCATTTAAACCGTATGGAACTACCGAATAAAGATAAGGTTTTATTTTTACCAAAAAATGCACTGCGTAGAAACAAATTTACAAAATGAAATTTTTTCTTCAATTTTGTCGCACAATTAATTTTTTTTCCATTTCGCCGTGGATTTTTGGGTAAAATGACTAATGTCACTAAAAAGTAGAATTGGTGGTGCAAAAAATAAGCCATCATATGGAATTTTATGTGCAAAATTGAAAGTGTTATGATTTTTAGAAGGTGTTGAGGAAAAAATGAAAATGCAAAAAACGGGAAAACGCTGAGTCCTTAAGGGGTTAAAAGAAGTATAATAGTAAAGCATATAAACATGGGTATCATGTTAATTGTATTACTCAACAGAATAAAGAAAACATGGCAGTTTGACCATAAAATGCACTGCATAAAAGCAACACTCCCTAAAAGTTGCTAAATTGGGACTTCTTTTTAATTTCCCCACACAAATGAAATATACCATCATATCAGCACTGTTGGTGCTCAGAGTAGGCCATCAAAATCTGATCAACGGGGTACAAACACTCCTTCAATCAGCTGTTTGGCAGAACCATGGCATCTGCTCTACACTGCCAGGTTAGTGCAGCTAAATTCCATTTGCTTCTTAGAGATCTGCAGTAACCTAGCAATGCCTTAGCACAATGTACAGAGCCATCTGTTGGCTGCTCTGTTCACTGTGTAGTGCAAGGGCCACAATTCTGCCAAACAATTGATCAAAAGGGTGTCCTCGCCCTGCCGATCAGATATTGATGGCCTATCCTGAGGTTAAGTCATCCATATGTTTTCACTGGAAAACCCCTTTGATATCTCCTAGTGTCCCAATTACTTACAGGATCAGCCAAAATAACAACTTGGACAGTAGCTTTTCCCGGAGTATCCAGGCTTACAAGAGGAGTCAGGATCTTTTCATTCTGCTCTTTCATAGTTGCCTCAATAGTTGGAAGCTGTTGATGCAAACAAAAGATCAATAACAAATTAGATATATTCTGTATAACATCTGAACATTAACAACCTGATAATAGCTTTTATTAATTAATATCTCTTATATTTTTTGTTTAAATAAGTAAGGTTGTGTCCACCCTGGTGTCATCCCATGATTCTAAGGTGTATTTAATTGTGTAATGTAGTCATAAATGACAACCAATGGTTGTTGATGTACAGTGCCACAAAGGGGTTAAAGAAAGAAAAAAAACGGGTGTTCAGGCACGTGCCGCAGAATGAATCAAGCATCCATTCAGGATAAAACTTCTTTATGTTGCCAAATCAGACGAGTTTCGAGGCATCCACCTCTTTCTCAATGAACAGTTCATTGAGAAAGAGGCAGATGCCTCGAAACGCATCTGATTTGGCAAAATAAAGAAGTTTTATCCTGAATTGATGCTTGAGTCATTCTGCGGCACGCGCCTGAACACCTGTTTTTTTTTTTTTTTCTTTCTTCTACCCGATGCTCGAGACCAGCTGGGTGAACCCAAGCCTGATCCCCGGGAGGCAGCTCCACTACCTACATCTGTAAAGCACTTCATGGTGGTTGTGTCTGGCACATAACCCCGCAAGGTGAGCACACATCTATCGGGTGGAACCCTATGTGATTAGCTCTACACCTTTATACACCTACTACCCTTAGAGGAAGCTCTACTCCATCTTTTCTTGCATTAGGACACAAAGGGGTTAAAAGAACCTTCACAGTCATACCTTTCACATTCACACGGCAGAATTTCCAAGTGTAATCCAGCATAAAAATTCTGCTTTGGGATTTCGATGCTGCAGCCTCCCATTGTTTTCAATGGGATTCTGTTGCATGGTGCACACAGCAGAATTTCCACAGCAGAAAATTCTGCCATGAGAATTCAAATTCCGGAATACACATAAAGAATGAACAGGTTCATTCTATCAGTGTAATTCTCTCAGACAGGTCTCACCGTCTATGGATGAACCTCTGCTTGTGAAATTAAAATTTTTATCTTATATGCAAATAGGGACCAATTGTCTCAAGTTCATGGTTTTTTTCTATCCCCTATCGCTGCTGCCTGCTCCTCCTCCATTTGACCGACGGCTTCTGTGCTGCCAGTCATTTGTGTATTTGCTGGGAAATAAAAAGTCTGGTTGTTTATCCTCTAAGTGTGGTGATTCCAGGAGGGGTTAACAATGAATACAAGAGCCATTCTAAATCGTCGTGTTCTGTTACAAATCTGGGGCCTCTGCTGACAATACATTTAAAAGGAAATTGCCAGACTAAACATTTATGACATATTCACCTGTCTACAAAATGGGGGTCCCCCCACCCGTCCCAATAAATCCAGGTGAAGAATTAAGAGGTTGCAGCAAATGTCCATGGTTCTATGGCATTTATAGAAACAGCTGAGCAGGATGGGTCAAGGGTTCCCCAATATGGAGCTAGATACAGATCCAGCACCTAAATCTATCAGACATTTACCCTGTTGATGGTATGCAATAAAACACTTTCTAATTAAAATAATAAAAAAGTCAATTAATTCCAACCTGATCTTTTGGACAAGCGAACGCAATTCGTCCAAACGCTGCTGCATGATCCACTGGTCCTCCGATATCCTGAAGTTCCAGTTTGCACTGCAAAATTACACCAAAAATTACTTGCCTCTCATAATTTCTGAAAGATGATCCATAAAATCTAAAAAGACCTTCCAAAATGAGATTTACAGTGCATAGTGAAAGTATTTGGCCCCCTTGAACTTTTCGACCTTTTGCCACATTTCAGGCTTCAAACATAAAGATATAAAACTGTAATTTGTTGTGAAGAATCAACAACAAGTGGGACACAATCATGAAATGGAACGAAATTTATTGGATATTTCAAAACTTTTTTAATAAAAAACTGAAAAATTGGGCGTGCAAAATTATTCAGCCCCCTTAAGTTAATACTTTGTAGCACCACCTTTTGCTGCGATTACAGCTGTAAGTCGCTTGGAGTATGTCTCTATCAGTTTTGCACATCGAGAGACTGAAATTTTTGCCCATTCCTCCTTGCAAAACCGCTGGAGCTCAGTGAGGTTGGATGGAGAGCGTTTGTGAACAGCAGTTTTCAGTTCTTTCCACAGATTCTCGATTGGATTCAGGTCTGGACTTTGACTTGGCCATTCTAACACCTGGATATGTTTATTTGTGAACCATTCCATTGTAGATTTTGCTTTATGTTTTGGATCATTGTCTTGTTGAAAGACAAATCTCCGTCCCAGTCTCAGGTCTTTTGCAGACTCCATCAGGTTTTCTTCCAGAATGGTCCTGTATTTGGCTCCATCCACCTTCCCATCAATTTTAACCATCTTCCCTGTCCCTGCTGAAGAAAAGCCCAAACCATGATGCTGCCACCACCATGTTTGACAGTGGGGATGGTGTGTTCAGGGTGATGAGCTGTGTTGCTTTTATGCCAAACATAACGTTTTGCATTGTTGCCATAAAGTTTGATTTTGGTTTCATCTGACCAGAGCACCTTCTTCCACATGTTTGGGGTGTCTCCCAGGTGGCTTGTGGCAAACTTTAAACAACACTTTTTATGGATAACTTTAAGAAATGGCTTTATTCTTGCCACTCTTTCATAAAGGCCAGATTTGTGCAGTATACGACTGATTGTTGTCCTATGGACAGAGTCTCCCACCTCAGCTGTAGATCTCTGCAGTTTATCCAGAGTGGTCATGGGCCTCTTGGCTGCATCTCTGATCAGTTTTCTCCTTCTATGAGCTGAAAGTTTAGAGGGACGGCCAGGTCTTCGTAGATTTTCAGTGGTCTGATACTCCTTCCATTTCAATATTATCACTTGCACAGTGCTCTTTGTGATGTTTAAAGCTTGGGAAATCTTTTTGTATCCAAATCCGGTTTTAAACTTCTCCACAACAGTATCTCGGACCTGCCTGGTGTGTTCTTTGTTCTTCATGATGCTCTCTGCGCTTTAAACGGACCTCTGAGACTATCACAGTGCAGGTGCATTTATACGGAGACTTGATTACACACAGGTGGATTCTATTTATCCTCATTAGTCATTTAGGTCAACATTGGATCATTCAGAGATCCTCACTGAACTTCTGGAGAGAGTTTGCTGCACTGAAAGTAAAGGGGCTGAATAATTTTGCACGCCCAATTTTTCAGTTTTTTATTTGTTAAAAAAGTTGGAAATATCCAATAAATTTTGTTGCACTTCATGATTGTGTCCCACTTGTTGTTGATTCTTCACAAAAAATTACAGTTTTATATCTTTATGTTTGAAGCCTGAAATGTGGCAAAAGGTCGAAAAGTTCAAGGGGGCCAAATACTTTCACTATGCACAGTAGATCCTTCCTCAACAATGATTGTCAGCTTGTGGGTATATAGTCATATATGCAGCGGCTGTCACTAGGGGTGGGGTGCACTCTTCTTATGAGTACATCAGACTCATAACTATGTATTCTGTCTCAGCCACTAATAACTAGACCAAACATTACTGTTTGGGGCCATTTGGTAAAACATTGGACAGGTCATTATAACATATGCCCTTAAACAGAAGATTAATTTTGTGGTGACAGATGCGCTTCTTACGCAAACAAATTTCAGTTTTGTATTAGTCAATAATCTGCCTTTTTAGTGAACTGTAAAATGTTTCTTCCACTAGTCGAGAAAAGTGTTCTGTAATGAAACGAATAGGGAGGTTGTCTCTACCTGGTCATCTGCATAGCCCAACAGAACACTCTTTTTATCCTTGTCTTCATGATAGACTCTCAGGCCTAACAAGTCAGACCAGTAAGCAACAGACTTTTGCAGGTTAGATACAGCAACTGTCACTTTCTGCACTGGATCTGTAAAAAAAAAAAATAAAAAAAAATAAAAAGATATACCAAATAAAAATGATATATATTTATTTATAGAGAAAGGCTCAACTTCAGGATTCAGTCAAAAGGTTGTATTCAGACAGAAAATAATCAAAGTGCAGATGTCAAACCTTAACCTAACCTGATGTCATGTCTGAATTTTGCGCACTTGAGCACCATTATTATAGCAGCCTAAAAGCAGCCTTAATACAGTATTTACCTGTATTTGGTTGAGCTCTGTCTTCTAAAAAGAACTTATAACCTCCAGGGGCTTCTGTCTGAAACAGTCCAGGTGATACTTCGGAAAGTGGCCAATTCATCTTTCTTGCATTGGCTACAGCTTGGCTGGATTGTAGAGTGAGCCCCTGATCAAACATAAATGCATTAATACATACTTTTCAGTCCGGTCAAATTAACTGTCGCAATAAATAAGTGCAAATGATCCTTTTAGGCTAAATGTTAGTAAAAGGCTAATACAGTATAGGTTAAAACAACAGTTCCTATAGACCTACATGTAAAAAACAAAAAGCAAAAAATAAATAAAACAACATACCAGGAAATCATTGCCAAGACGGTACTCCCCAATTCCATAGTTGTAGGTCAGCTCAACAACAAAGTGGCTGTCTTCTGAACCATAGCCAATCATAGTTTTACTCCATTTCCCATCATAGGGGCTGAAATTATGTACAACAAATAGTAGATGAACATAGTAACAAGAAATAACGAAAAGAAGAAAAAAAAGTGTAGGACAAATATATTTTACCTTAAAGGGGTACTCCGCTCCTAGACATCTTATCCCCTATCCAAAAGGATAGGGGATAAGATGTCTGATCACGGGGGTCCTGCCGCTGTGACCCCCTCGATCTCTCCTGCGGCACCGCAGTCATCAGGTGCACGGAGCAAACTTAGCTCTGTGCCTGATGACTAGCAATGCAGCACTGACGTCACGCCCTCCCACTCAATGCAAGTCTATGGGAGGGGGTGTGGAGGCCGCCATGCCCCCTCCCATAGACTTGCATTGAGGGATCATGGTCGTGATGTCACGAGCCTCCAGTGCAGAAACCGGCGTTCTAAACCAACGCTGGGTTCTGCAGGGAGATAAGAAGTCTAGAGGTATAAGATGTCTAGGGGCAGAGTACCCTTTTTTTTTATTCATTACTTAAAGGGTTTATCGAGTCAGAACTGTTTTTTTTTTTTAACCTTTTTAAACCTATATACCCAGTCTTGTTTATGAAAAAAAGCTGCAAATTGTAGTGTCTGCAGCTGACGTAGCAAACCTTGCCATTCATCCAATCACTGAGGCGGGATACCGCTGCGACCAGTAACTGGCTGAGTGGCACTGTGCAATCCGATCTGCAGCTAGGAGAAGCCGTGTGACAGCAGCCGCAGATGGGACCAGACAGACACCTGAGCACGACTGAGAGCAAGAGAGGTATTTAGAAGCTTTTTTTATTTTTTCAGCAAGCCTGGGTGCATAAAAACAGTTTTGACTAGATAACCCCCTTTAATTCTATACATGTCCCTTCATACTTTTCATCAATGTATATTAAGTTTATCAATGTAAGTTTTTAGGCACAAGACAAAAATATATAACAATATCAAATTAAATGTATCCCCCAAAATGTCCAGGTCCATACATAGTAAATAGTCATACATGCATTGAAACAAAACATGCAGAGCATATGCAACATGTAAAGAGAAAAACATATCCAGAGTATATAGTGGGAGACCCACCACTCTAGAAATGCATTTCACATCAGGTCTCTATAGATACACAAACAGGGAGAGACTTGTCATTGAAGCCGAGTCAATGTGTAAAAATCTACTGCGCTCCTTGAAATGTAGTTTGTCTAGAAGTACAGATGGGAAGGCCTGGAAAAAACTGAATTGGGGGGAAAGTTTTTTTCCAAAGCCTTTTTTTTTTATCCTCGGAGAAAGTAAAAACCAAATAGTAATAAGGAATATGTATCTTCTTTTATGATAACAAAACATTTAGGCTAGGTTCAGACTTCGGAATCTCCGGGCAGAAAATTTCTGCCCGGAGATTCCGAGTCCGCCTGAAGAAAGAGCAACGCCATACTTTAGGCGGAAATTTTAAAGCGGATTTTCCGTTCACAAATTCTGCTTCACAAATTCCGAAGTGTGAATATGTGAACGGAAACCCATTCACTACACTATACATTTTAGCAAGCGGAGTTTCCACCTGCAATTTCAAAGAGGAATTACAGGCCGAAATTCCATAGTGTGAACCTAGCCTTAGACCTTCATGAAAGACATCTGACATCTTTGTATATTCTCCAGTCTTACCTGAAGACAAGCAAATCCTTGAAAAATATTCAAATACTGAGAATGCAATTTTTAATATGCAGTGAACAGGGTTTCAGCTTAGTTTGGTTGTGGCTTTATCTTGTTGGTATTCCAGTAGTTGATGGTTTCTGTCCTCTCAGCTCGGCCTTAATATACATTTGTCTATCTGATTTCTATTAATGTTCTCCACCATCACATATATTTTCTGCCTATTCTAGATGACTAGTATATTGTTTCTTTTTTCATCGTATCAGTAAAATGATGATACCATCATCCAGTATTGAAATTATTTTACATTTATAGTACTACACTACACAACAATTTTCTTCCGGAAATAAAATATGTGTTACCTCATGGCTTTAAAATTTCTCGCAATTTTACATCTGTATTTACAAGTTCATGGTTTCTGAGAATAATAATATCCTATATGTAAAAACAAATCCATGCGGCTGTGTATTCATATCAAAATATATCAGACTTTAACTTCTTGAATTATTCATAATGTCTTAAGCGTCAGATGAGAACATATGGATGTTTCAGTCACCTTGACCTTTGTCAACAGGTATATTTCAACAGCACTTCTTTATATACAATAATCGCTTGGCTCAGGAACGGCTCAGATGTACATGCAAGACAGAGTACATTGCAATGTTCTCGTCTTCATTTATATATACTAATGGGCTTTGTATTTATACCAGTTGTCAAAAGGTTAAAGAGTACATGTCATCAAAAAACTTTTCTAATACCATTTGATTAACAAAAATGTATCTTTATATATTTTATTTTTAAAAACTGAACACTAGGGGTCTCCCTACAAGTCCTGGCCACAAGTCTCTCATAGAGTTTGGACTCATGCTGGCCTGAGTCCAAACACTCAGTGCAGCCGGGACACTGATGAGCACAGCGCAGCTCCCTGCCTGTCAATCACACAGGCGGGAACGAGCGCTGCGCCTGCAGCAGCTCCTGACATGGCCGGCCGGCTGGGGACAGGTGACAGACAACTGTGGAAGAAGTTTGCCCGCAGCCCGCTCACAGCAGCACAGAGGATCTCCCTCATATCCCGGCAGTCTCACCTTCTCCCGGCCGGCCTGCAGCTTCTTCCTCCGCTGCTCCTCCTTGGTCCCCTCCACTTACAAGACTCCACCAAAAAGTGTGAAGTGAGGGTGAAAGTGGTCCCCCAACAGGCTTCAATAATGTAGCACCCGCTGGGGCACGCCCACATCCTCCTGACAGCAGCTCACACTATGTGAGCAAGAAGATCGGTAAGAAATAGAGCTTTTTAGGTGTAGGTATAGTAGGTGTAGTTTGGGAACATAGTGGAAGATAGTTTAGGTGAGTTTGATGACAGGTACTCTTTTAAGGTGACCGAAATGTCCCTATGTAATGGTCTCCCTTGAAAGAAATGTGATAATATTCTTATTAAGTGTCACCAGTTTATCATTATCCCCACTTCAGCATTGACAGATAGTAACATTTCATCTTCCATACCCATTGCAAGTGGCTTTGCAACCTTCTTCAAATTCCTCATGCCGTAAAACCTGAAACAAACATTACAACATGCAAGTTAAGTTACAGTCACAGTCCCTAAGGGGGACCTGTGGCCTTTTCAGAAAATGTGCATTGCCATCATCCAGGCCACAAAGTCACACTAATTTAAAGGGGTACTCCAGGCAAAATCTTTTTTATATATATATATATATATATATCAACTGGCTCCAGAAAGTTAAACAGATTTGTAAATTACTTCTATTAAAAAATCTTAATCCTTTCAGTACTTATGAGCTTCTGAAGTTAAGGTTGTTCTTTTCTGTCTAAGTGCTCTCTGATGACACCTGTCTCGGGAAATGCCCAGTTTAGAAGAGGTTTACTATGGGGATTTGCTTCTAAACTGGGCGTTTCCAGAGACAGGTGTCATCAGAGGGGACTGAAAAGAACAACCTTAACTTCAGAAGCTCATAAGTACTGAAAGGATTAAGATTTTTTAATAGAAGTAATTTACAAATCTGTTTAACTTTCTGGAGCCAGTTGATATATATATATATAAAAAGTTTTTGCCTGGAATACCCCTTTAAGGCTCCTGTTCACTAGCAATTGGTGGTGTTAGGTTAGGCACACTATGAGCTAAATATGGTCTAGACCAGGGTTTCTAAAACATGGTCCTCAAGACCCCCCAACAGGTCATATTTTCCGGATTTTCTTAGTCTTTCACAGGTGATATAAATGTGGTGATGCCTGATTCACTGACCAGAATTATATCACCTGTGAAAGGTTAAAGGGGTACTCCGGTGGAAAACTTCTGGTGGAAATCAACTGATGCCAGAAAGTTAAACAGATTTGTAAATTACGTCTATTAAAAAAAAAATCTTAATCCTTCCAGTACTTATTAGTAGCTTTATACTACACAGGAAATTATTTTCTTTTTGGATTTCTTTTCTGTCTGAACACAGTGCTCTCTGTTGACACCTCTGTCCATGTCAGGAACTGTCCAGAGCAGAAAAGATTGTCTATGGGGATTTGCTATTACTCTGGACAGTTCCTAAAATGAACAGAGGTGTCAACAGAGAGCACTGTGGTCAGGCAGAAAGCAAATTCAAAAAGAAAAGAACTCCCTGTGGATCATCCACAGCTGATACGTACTGGAAGGATTATGATTTTTAAATAGAAGTAATTTACAAATCTGTTTAACTTTCTGGCACCAGTTGAATTAAAATAAATAAAATAAATGTTTTCCACCGGAGTACCCCTTTATTGAGTCTATATCCTGTTCATTCCTTGTCTATAGAATACATGTTCACTTCACTGCACATATATCTTGTTTATTTTCGGTTTATGAAGCACAGAAAAATTATTACGCATTTGTTTCTATCAAATGTGTCCATTCCTCTAAAAAACTGCACATATATCCTGTCTATTCCAAGTCTATCATTACAATGGAATAGGTGTTCACCCCCTATAAGCCGCACATACAACCTGTTAATTTCAAGTCTAATATTTGCAGCAAATTCAATAGAAATATTGGTCTAACAAACATGGGAATCTTTCTACCTTATTTTTTTAATTCACCCATTAGTAATAATGTTCTTTTTTTCCATTCTTCTATTTTTTCCTTACATTGCTTCTTATGATGAATATCTCCTTCATAAAGCACCTAGCACTGTCCGGGCCAATTTTTGCTTTTACGCTCTCGTTTTTTTTCTCCTCGCCCTATAATAGCCATAACTACCTGATAATGATACCTTTTAATTCTTCAATAACATATTCTCCGAACCAAAAATAAAATAAAAAAATGATAGATATATATATACACATACACACACACACACACACTGCAAACCAAAAGTTTGGACACACCTTCTCATTCAGCGTTTTCTTTATTTTCATGACTATGAAAATTGTAGATTCACATTGAAGGCATCAAAACTATGAATTAACACATGTGGAATTATAGACATAACAAAAAAGTGTGAAAATATGTCATATTCTAGGTTGTAGCCACCTTTTGCTTTGATTACTGCTTTGCACACTTTTGGCATTCTCTTGATGAGCTTCGAGAGGTAGTCACCTGAAATGATCTTCCAACAGTCTTGAAGGAGTTCCCAGAGATGCTTAGTACTTGTTGGCCTTTTTGCCTTCACTCTGCAGTCCAGCTCACCCCAAACCATCTCGATTGGGTTCAGGTCCGGTGACTGTGGAGGCCAGGTCATCTGGCACAGCGCCCCATCACTCTCCTTCTTGGTCAAATAGCCCTTACACAGCCTGGAGGTGTGTTTGGGGTCATTGTCCTGTTGAAAAATAAATGATGTCCAACTAAATCGATGGAATCGCTGCCGCTGCAAGATGCTGTGGTAGCCATGCTGGTTCAGTATGCCTTCAATTTTGAATAAATCCCCAACAGTGTCACCAGCAAAGCACCCCCACACCATCACACCTCCTCCTCCACACCAGCACACCTGTGAAGTGAAAACCATTTCAGGTGACTACCTCTTGAAGCTCAACAAGAGAATGCAAAGTGTGCAAAGCAGTAATCAAAGCAAAAGGTGGCTACTTTGAAGAACCTAGAATATGACATATTTTCAGTTGTTTCACACTTTTTTGTTATGTCTATAATCCCACATGTGATCATTCATAGTTTTGATGCCTTCAATGTGAATCTACAATTTTCATAGTCATGAAAATAAAGAAAACTCTGAATGAGAAGGTGTGTCCAAACTTTTGGTCTGTACTGTATATATGTATATGTATGTATATATATCAGTGAAATGAAATTGAAATAGTAAAATATAATTTAGCAAATCTGTGGTTTTCTTTTCTACGCCATTTACCTTGTGGTTGAGATAACATGTTCTTTTGATACTTTAGGTCGCCTGATTACAGCAGTGCCAGATTTCTATAGTTTCTGTCATGTTTTACTAATTTAAAAAAAAATCTGAACTTTTTCCAAAAATTTTAATTGCCATTTTTTTTGACCCCTGTAGCTTTCTTTTTTTTCCGCATACCAGGCTGTATGAGGGCTAATTTTTTGGTGCAATAGTGTTTTTTTGTATCGGTACCATTTTGGTTTTGATCTGACTTTTTAATCGCTTTTTAATTCTTTTTTTCTGGGATATTATAAAAATTGCAATTCTGTGGTTTGGTATTTTTTTTTTTTACATTTACGTCATTTACCGCACGGGATACATAATGTTATATTTTAATAGTCCATACAATTACGCCCACAGCGATACCAAATATATTTTTATTATGTTTACATGTTTTTATATAGGAAAAGGGGGTGATTTGAACTTTTAACATGGAAGGGGTTAATGTGTGTCTTTTAAACTTTTATTAACTTTTAATTTTTTTAATTTTTTTTTTTTTTTTTTTACACTTTATTAGACTTTTAGGAGGATTCATTAGATTCCTCAGATCAATAGAGTTCTACTGAACTCCATTGATCTGTGTGCTCTGTGCTCCATTGATGGAGCCTAGTCCAGCCAGGATCTATCAATGACAGAGCCAAGGGACAGCAGGGAACAGAGGTAAGTCCTCCGGCTACCTCTATAGTGGATCTCCCCCTGTGATCGCGCTGCAAGGGGGCGATCCACCCCACCACGGAGCATTCACATGTCCCTTTAGACGCCGCTGTCAGCTTTGACAGCAGCGATCGAAAGGGTTAATAGCCAGCCGCGGCCGCATGCTGACTATTGGTGGCGACCCCCGACTACTGAAATCAACTGGGGGCTGCAGAGTATGGAGCAGGCATAGTCCCGCTCAGAGTCCTGAGCCCACTCCATATAGACTGCTGAGCGCCGCCGTGCTTGTCAGGTCCGGCCCTGCTTGCCCGAAGCCGGACTAGGGGCCGGAAAAATTCCCCTGCCCAGCGCCCACAACTGCACGTCCCAGGCGTTGGGCGATAGGAATTCCATATCCGTGTACTTTTAGTAAAATGGTCACCAGGCTGGATCTGCTGCAGCTTAGGGCATATACTGCATATGGATCCACAGGTCTCCATTCTTGGACCATTCCCGGTTTTTAAGCTGTATTAAAATGCACAATGTAAACACAGCCTGTGTGATGCGCTAATGCAGTGTTTCCCAACCAGTGTGCGGGTGGGGTCACACCATGATTTTTCTATACGGTTACAGCATACGGTTTAATAAAAAAAAGCATATGCAACCATACAGAAAACAGTGCCCATAGACTTCCCATTCATAACTGTATGCACCATAATGTATACGGTTGTCTCCATTTTCCAAACCATACGGTTTTTTACTTTTTTTTTTTTGGACAGAAAACTGTGGCCTAACACCATATTAAACTGTATCTTTTTTATTTATTTATATATATATATTTTTTTTTAACATGGGAGTCAATGGTTCCATGGTTCCAATGTGCGTACGGTTTCATCCGGTTTTCACCATACGTTTTTTGACTTTGCACAGTTTTTTTCTTGGAATTTCAATCAAACAAGTGAAACTTTATTCATAATGGAGTGAAAAGTTAAAAACGTGTTTGTTTTTTTCTTAGGCTGCATTCACATCTCGTTTTTGCTATACGGTTCCCGTATCAATTTGTTTCTTTGTAAAAGAATGTATGTCTCAAAACCGGACCGAACCGTATACAACCGTATATACCTCTGTACGGTTTTAAACCGTATACGGTTTGAAAACGGATGTCCGGTTGCATAAGGTTTAATACGTTTTTTGAAAAAAATTTTTTTTAATGTTTTTATTGTTTTATGTTTGTCCTTAATTAAATAAAGTTCTTCTTCTTCTATTTGTGGGAAGAACTTTCAGCGTGCACTGCGCATGTGCAAACTGCAAAACCGTATTGTGCAAACCGGATGGAACACATACGGTTCAGTACGGTTCCCATAGACCACCATTTTTAAAAAAAAAGTATACGGGTTGTATCCGTTTTTTCACCCGGACATAAAAACCATTGTAGACTGTTTTGTGTACGGGGGGAAAAAACAGATAAAACCTTAAATGATGCAAAACGTACACAACTGGATGCTATGTTTGGCATACAGTTTTCTATGAAATGTCTATACATACGGCTTGCAATATGGTTCCATACGGTTTTTTCACTGAAACAGGATACGAGAACCGTTTTCAACCGTATACAGATAAAAATGCGTACACACGTTTTGATACAGTTTAGTCAGGTTTTGAGAAAGCAGTTATATATATATATATATATATTTTTTTTTTTTTAATAAAAAACCTGATACAGGAACTGTATTGCAAAAACTGGTGTGAACCCAGCCTGCCTCCAGCTCTTACAAAACTACAACTCCCAGCATGCCTGAAGGCTGTCCGGGCATGCTGGGAGTTGTGCTTTTGCAACAGCTGGAGGTACACTGGTTGGGAAACACTGCCCTAATTTGAAGCGAGTCTATGCTGGTAAAGCTGTACTGTACATATAAATATGGCTGCGGGCAGACTTTGGGTGTGGTTGGCACAAGCTGTTTCAGCTCTGCCACATTTCTTTTTTTTTTCCTTTTCATAAAGCTATGTGCCCCCACCCCCACAATGTATCTGAGCATGGCAGGCATGGGGTCCCCTATAGCCAGACCCCCTAGCCCTGTCTTTTCTTCAGGTGTCTCTATACATGTAGTCTGTCACCTCACAACACGTTTCCCAGACTTCTCACCTTCATCCCAAGAACATCTCTGAAGAACCGTGCTGTACTGGGCCTGTCCGCCACCTTCAGGACATAATGCAGGGCTCTCCTGCCTAACATTGCTGACAGCTACAATAACTACACAACCTGGAACTCAGCCCGCGCTTCTTGATGACGTCAAGCACCATCACCATGGAGACCACACACTTATCGCTTATCCACTTATAGTTGAATACTTGTTTCCAGATTGTTTCTGAAGCAGGGACGCAAGGATAAAATATAGTAAATGATGTACTGTACGGATACTCGGTATTCACTGACGTCACTAAGTGCGACAGTCCAAGATGGCGGCGCTCATGAGGAGCATGCTTGTGTCCTCCAGGCTGACAATTGTAAGGCTGCCGATCAATGTGCAGGTGAAGCGGGATGTGCGAGCCCTGCGGAGGAGACCGGTGCGGGTCATTCCCCCGGATAACCAACGGGGTGAGCGGGAAAAGCGGCCGAAAGAGGCGGGGGAGCTGAGAGGACAAGTACCCCTCCATAACAAGCCTGTCAGTACGGACAAGAGCCCTGCTCCTATACAGGATGGGTACTATGAGGAGGAGCTGAAGTATGAGAGAGCCACAGCTGGGGACAAGAGGCTCAGGTATACAGGACCAGCTTCAATAACATGGCGCCTCCTATTCTTCTAATGCAGGATGGGAAACGGCGATCTGATTGGTTGATATGAAGAACTCCTGCCAGCAGTGTTCATGGGTATATAGGGGAGATTTATCAAAACCTGTGTAGAGGAAGCGTGGTGCAGTTACCCATAGCAACCAAACAGATCGCTTCTTTAACCCCTTAAGGACCCAGCCAATTTTCACTGTAGGACCCGGCCATTTTTTGCACATCTGACCACTGTCACTTTAAGCATTAATAACTCTGGGATGCTTTTACCTTTCATTCTGATTCCGAGATTGTTTTTTTTGGGACATATTCTACTTTATGTTAGTGGTAAAATTTTCATTGATACTTGCATCATTTCTTGGTGAAAAATTCCAAAATTTGATGAAAAAATTGAAAATTTAGCAATTTTTTTTTTTACTTTGAAGCTCTCTGCTTATAAGGAAAATGAATATTCCAAATAAATTATATATTGATTCACATATACAATATGTCTACTTTATGTTTGCATCATAAAGTTGACATGTTTTTACTTTTGGAAGACATCAGAGGGCTTCAAAGTTCAGCAGCAATTTTCCAATTTTTCACAAAATTTTCAAAATCGAAATTTTTCAGGGACCAGTTCAGTTTTGAAGTGGATTTGAAGGGCCTTCATATTAGAAATACCCCATAAATTACCCCATTATAAAAAACTGCACCCCTCAAAGTATTCAAAATGACATTCAGAAAGTGTGTTAACTCTTTAGGTGTTTCCCAGGAATAGCAGCAAAGTGAAGGAGAAAATTCAAAATCTTCATTTTTTTACACTCGCATGTTCTTGTAGACCCAGTTTTTGAATTTTTACAAGGGGTAAAAGGAGAGAAATCTTCCCAAAATGTGTAACCCAATTTCTCTTGAGTAAGAAAATGCCTCATATGGGTATGTCAAGTATTCGGCGGGCGCAGTAGAGGGCTTAGAAGGGAGGGAGCAACAATGGGATTTTGGAGAGTGAGTTTTTCTGAAATTGTTTTTGGGGCGCATATCACATTTAGGAAGCCCCTATGGTGCCAGAACAGCAAAAAAAAACACCACATGGCATACTATTTTGGAAACTACACCCCTCAAGGCACGTAACAAGGGGTACAGTGAGCCTTAACCCCTTAAGGACGCAGGACGTAAATGTACGTCCTGGTGCGGTGGTACTTAACGCACCAGGACGTACATTTACGTCCTAAGCATAACCGCGGGCATCGGAGCGATGCCCGTGTCATGCGCGGCTGATCCCGGCTGCTGATCGCAGCCAGGGACCCGCCGGCAATGGCCGACGCCCGCGATCTCGCGGGCGTCTGCCATTAACCCCTCAGGTGCTGGGATCAATACAGATCCCGGCATCTGCGGCAGTGCGCGATTTGAATGAACGGATCGCCCGCAGCGCTGCTGCGGGGATCCGATCATTCATAACGCCGCACGGAGGTCCCCTCTCCTTCCTCCGTCCGGCTCCCGGCGTCTCCTGCTCTGGTCTGTGATCGAGCAGACCAGAGCAGAAGATCACCGAAAACACTGATCTGTTCTATGTCCTATACATAGAACAGATCAGTATTAGCAATCATGGTATTGCTATGAATAGTCCCCTATGGGGACTATTCAAGTGTAAAAAAAAAAAAAGTAAAAGTAAAAAAAAAAAGTGAAAAATCCCCTCCCCCAATAAAAAAGTAAAACGTCCGGTTTTTCCTATTTTACCCCCAAAAAGCGTAATTTTTTTTTTATAGACATATTTGGTATCGCCGCGTGCGTAAATGTCCGAACTATTAAAATAAAATGTTAATTATCCCGTAAGGTGAACGGCGTGAACGAAAAAAAAAAAAAAAAGTCCAAAATTCCTACTTTTTTAATACATTTTATTTAAAAAAAAATTATAAAAAATGTATTAAAAGTTTTTTATAAGCAAATGTGGTATCAAAAAAAAGTACAGATCATGGCGAAAAAATGAGCCCCCATACCGCCGCTTATACGGAAAAATAAAAAAGTTATAGGTCATCAAAATAAAGGGATTATAAACGTACTAATTTGGTTAAAAAGTTTGTGATTTTTTTTAAGCGCAACAATAATATAAAAGTATGTAATAATGGGTATCATTTTAATCGTATTGACCCTCAGAATAAAGAACACATGTAATTTTTACCATAAATTGTACGGCGTGAAAACGAAACCTTCCAAAATTTGCAAAATTGCGTTTTTCGTTTTAATTTCCCCACAAAAATAGTGTTTTTTGGTTGCGCCATACATTTTATGATATAATGAGTGATGTCATTACAAAGGACAACTGGTCGCGCAAAAAAAATGCCCTCATACTAGTCTGTGGATGAAAATATAAAAGAGTTATGATTTTTAGAAGGCGAGGAGGAAAAAATGAAAACGTAAAAATTAAATTGTCTGAGTCCTTAAGGCCAAAATGGGCTGAGTACTTAAGGGGTTAAGACGCCACAGGTGTTTCACAACTTTTTGTTAAAGTTGGATGTGTAAAGGATTTTTTTTTTCTCACTAAAATGCTAGTTTTCCCCCAATTTTTTTAATTTTTACAAGGGTTAATAGGAAAGAGTGCCCCCCAAAATTTGTTACCCCATCTCTTCTGAGTATGGAAATACCTCATATGTGCACGTCAAGTGCTCTGTTGGTGCACTACAATGCTCAGAAGAGAAGGAGTCACATTTGGCTTTTGCAAAGTAAATTTTGCTGAAGGACAGCAAAAAAAAAAACCCACATGGCATACTATTTTGGAAACTACACCCCTCAAGGAACGTAACATGGGGTACAGTGAGCCTTAACACCCCACAGGTGTTTGACGACTTTGGATGTGTAAATGGTTTTTTTATTCTTATTTTCCACTAAAATGCAGTTTTTTCCCCAAAATTTTACATTTTTACAAGGGGTAATAAGAGAAATGCCCCCATGTAACCCCATCTTTTCTGAGTATGGAAATACTGAGTATGCACTGCAGGCGGACTACAATGCTCAGAAGAGAAGGAATCACATTTGCAAATTTTGCTGAAATGGGGGGGGGGGGGCATATCGCATTTCGGAAGCCCCTATGGTGCCAGGACAGCAAAAAAAAAAACACATGGCATACTATTTTAGAAACTACACCCCTCAAGGAACGTAACAAGGGATACAGTGAGCCTTAACACCCCACAGGTGTTTGATAAATATTCATGAAGTGGGATGTGAAAATGAAAAATTTGATTTTTTTTTTACACTAAAATGCTTGGGTTACCCCAAATTTTTCATTTTCACAAGTGGTAAAAGGAGAAAATGTCATTGTAAATGTGTAGATACATTTCTTAGGAGTAAGGACATACCTCATATCTTGGCGTATACAGCATGCACACCGGTCTCAGAGGTGCCGGAGATCAGTCAGGGTCCTTGAGCTTTGGCTTTCTCCTATGGAGCCAGAACAGTGGGACCCCCTCTCCAGTGGGGGTGGGGAGTATGTAGTGTGTGTGATTGGTGTAACTATAAACTGTATGGGGGGGAGCGCTGTGGGCAAAAAAATGGGGGGCCAAATGCAGCACCCTGAACCCCTAATAGGGCCCGGGTCACACTGAAAGTTGCGGCGGGGGGTCAAGGGGGGGGAATTTTTTTTTTACTTTTTTATTTGACTTTTTACCCTTCCTTTCCCTGGGCTGTATTCTTTCCCTGATCTATGGGGGGCTTCTTTTCTTCTGTGGGGGCTCCGATCTCAGTCCCGGTCTTCCTCCAGCAGCTCTGACTGCTGACTGAACCCAGCCAGCCGCGGGAGCTGCAGGAGGAAGCGGTTAACCCCTCCCTTGCCGGCTGCTATTGGCTGGACGATCCTGCCAATAGCAGCGATCCTGGGGGGGGTGACAAAATCGCCACCTCCCCATAGATACAGGAGGTGATCGGGGGTGTATCCTACACCCCCGATCACCTTGTATCTCCGGGTCAGCGGGTCACCAGTGACCCGCATCACCGGAATTGCAGCGATTCACAAGTGTGAATTCGCTTGCGTTTTTTTGCGATCGCCGACATGGGGGGAGTCTAATGACCCCCCTGGGCTTTTGCACGGAATGCCTGCTGAATGACTTCACAGGCATCCCGGTCCAATCCCCGCACGGCGGGGACCGGAATTGTCCATGACGTACACGTACGTCATGGGTCCTTAAGTACCAGGGTGTCATGACGTACGCGGACGTCAAGGGTCCTTAAGGGGTTCATTTTCTCCAGGAAGCAATCTGGTTGCTATGAGCAACTGCACCACTCTTCCTCTTCACAGGTTTTGATTCAGCCCCCCCCCCCCCATAGTCACTGACTAGAACATGAGTGTACGGTGTCCATTTTAGGACATCGTCAGACGTTCCTCCGTCAGGCAAATCAGCGTCCCGCCTGGGACCAATTGTTGTCAGTCGTCAGCCGCAACTCCGTCCTCCGTCAGACAAAACAGCGTTGCACCTCCTTCCTCACACCAATCACTGTCATCCTTCAGCCACAACTCCCTCATCCAAAACGCCATCATGCCTCAGACGATTCTCCCTCAGATGCAACTTCCTGCCTCATAGCAGAGCCGATGCTGCACAGCACTATATAGCAGAGCCGACATTGAATAGCATGTACAGCAGAACCTGTATAGCAGAGAGCCGACACTGACTCGGCTCTGCTACACGGCAGGAAGGTTTTTCGTCTGAGGGATGACAGAGTTTTGGATGAGAGACTTTAGGATGACAAAGGAGGGAGTTGCGGCTGACTCCTGATGGAGATTGGTCCGAGGGAGGAGGCGGGACACTGTTTTGCCTGACGGAGAAACGGCTGATGATGTCCTAAAATGGACACCGTATGAGTGTTCTGAATTGTTACATTGGAGCAGATCAGTGAAGGGCTGCTGTAGATTAAAATATGTCACATTGATAACATGGTCCAATCTGCAGGGATCATCTTATAGAACAGGAGTAGCTGAGCAGCTATATATACTGCTCGAAAAAATAAATAAAGGGAACACTTAAACAACACAATGGGGGAGATTTATCAAAACCTGTGCAGAGGAAGAGTGGTGCAGTTGCCCATAGCAACCAATCAGATTGCTTCTTTCATTTTCCACAGGCCTCTAAAGAGGCCTGTGGAAAATGAAAGAAGCAATCTGATTGGTTGCTATGGGCAACTACACCACTCTTCCTCTGCATAGGTTTTGATAAATCTCCCCAAATGTCACTCACAATCACACTTCTGTGAAATCACACTGTCCACTCAGGAAGCAACACTGATTGACAATCAATTTCACATGCTGTTGTGCAAATGGAACAGACAACAGGTGGAAATGATAGGCAATTAGCAAGACACCCCCCCAATAAAGGAGTGGTTCTGCAGGTGGTGACCACAGACCACTTCTCAGTTCCTGTGCTTTCTGGCTGATGTTTTGGTCACTTTTGAATGGTGGTGGAGCTTTCACTCTAGTGGTAGCATGAGACGGAGTCTACAACCCACACAAGTGGTTCAGGTGGTGCAGCTCATCCAGGATGGCACATCAATGCGAGCTTTGGCAAGATGGTTTGCGGTTTTTGTCAGCGTAGTGTCCAGAGCATGGAGGTGCTACCAGGAGACAGGCCAGTACATCAGGAGACATGGAGGAGGCCATTGGAGGGCAACAACCCAGCAGCAGGACTGCTACCTCCACCTTTCTGCAAGGAGGAGCAGGAGGAGCACTGCCAGGGCCCTCCAAAATGACCTTCAGCAAATGTGCATGTGTCCACTCAACCGTCAGAAACAGATTCCTTGAAGGTGGTATGAGGGCCCGATGTCCACAGGTGGGGGTTGTGCTTACAGCCCAACACCGTTCAGGACGTTTGGCATTTGCCAGAGAACACCAAGATTGGCAAATTCGCCACTGGTGCCCTGTGCTCTTCACAAATGAAAGCAGGTTCACACTGAGCACATGTGACCGAGTCTGGAGATGCCTTGGAGAATGTTCTGCTGCCTGCAACATCCTCCAGCATGACCGGTTTGGTGGTTGGTCAGTAATGGTGTGGGGTGGCATTTCTTTGGGGGTGGTCGCACAGCCCTCCATGTGCTTGCCATAGGTAGTCTGACTGCCATTAGGTACCGAGATGAGATCCTCAGACCCCTTGTGAGACCATATACTGGTGCGGTTGGCCCAGGGTTCCTCCTAATGCAAGACAATGCTAGACCTCATGTGGCTGGAGTGTGTCAGCAGTTCCTTCAAGAGGAAGGCATTGATGCTATGGACTGGCTCGCCTGTACCCCAGACCTGAATCCTGTTGAGCACATCTGGAACATCATGTCTCGCACCATCCACTAACGCCACGTTGCACCACAGCCTGTAGTGTGGTTTTCCACTTTGATTTTGAGTGTGACTCCATACCCAGACCTCCATTGGTTGATAAATTTGATTTCCATTGATAATTTTTGTGTGATTTTATTTTCGGCACATTCAACTATGTAAAGACGAAAGTATTTCCTATGATTAGTTCTAGGGATCGACCGATATTGATTTTTTTAGGGCAGCACACGCATTCTGAGCAGGGCTGCGTCTACAGTCTTGGAAACTTCTTTGTTTCCAGGACTGGGGATGTGACGTCATGCCCCTTCCATTCATGTCTATGGGAGGGGCAAAATACCCCTTTTAGAAAGGGTCACATCAGGAATTTTACACAATTTTTATTTTGTTAAAAAAAGTATTTTTTTTGTTTCTTAAAATCAGTACAGTAATAGAAAACCATGTAACCAAGGATATCATTTTTATTGGTATCGACCCCCCCCCCCCCCCCCCCAATTTGTTAAATTGTGGTTTTCTTTTCAGTGTACCCCCACAAATAATATATATATATTTTTTGGTCGTGCTATACATTTTATGGTAAAATGTAAGGTGTCCTTACAAAGTACAATTGGTCGCGCAAAAACAAGCCCTCATATGGCTCTATGGATGGAAAAACAAAAGTTGTTTCCTAGAAGGCCAGGAGGAAAATGCCAAAGAGGAAATTGGCTGTGTCCTAAGGGCAAAAATGGGCTGTCCTTAAGGGGTTAAATGTACAGTAATGGAAACAGTGAAACAAAAAAGGCGTGTGAATTCAGCCTAACCGTTTAAGTCTATTTTAACAGATATTTTTTTTTTATATGCCCTAATACAGCAAAGTAGTTACAATTGCAAAGTCCAGAAAATTCCGTGAGCGCCATGGTCAGGTTTTGCTGGAAGGACAGCGGCTGCTCGTGGATGCTCTAGACGCTGGGGCGGTCCTGCAAACGCTCTTCTTTAGCAGAGTCGACCAGCTGAAGATTCTGCCAGCTGAGAAACTTAAGAAGGCAAACCTCATCAAAGTGAAGTTTGAAGATATCAAGATGTGGTCTGATGTAGTCACACCACAAGGACTTATGGGTAGGTAAGCCAGTTTATTCAGGGTGAAACCTATAAGCCTTGGAGGATTACTAGAACATTCTGTTTATTTGCTATTATAATTGTATTAGTTTTACTTTTGTTTGCATATGTGTGTTGCACAGTCTGAGATGGGTTATCTCATAGAAAGTTATTATGAGCATGGATACATGCAAAAATAATTCAACAAATGTCTTTGTGTGATTTTCTTTAGTGTTGTATTCTGCTTAAAGGGGTATTCCAGTTTTGTAACCATTATCCCCTCACCACAGGATAGGGGATAAGTGTCTTATCGCAGGGGTCACACTGCTGGGACTCCTGTGATCTCCTAAACGGTGCCCGGCTCTCCTCTTGCATGGCGCTGGTTTAACCCTCTCTATGGGTGTGTCAGAGACAACCAAATGCAGCACTAGGCTGTCTTCGGTGCTACCATTGAAAATGCATGAGGGGGCACGTTGACCCCAGTTCATGCAAGAGGAAAGCCGGGCACCATTCAAGAGATTGTGGGGGGTCCAAGCTCTGGGACCCTACGCAATCAGATACTTGTCCCCTTTCCTGGGACTAGATGGATGAGTGTTAAAATGCTGGAATACCCCCTTTAAAGATCAGAAATAAAAAACGTGCCGGCTCCTGCGCCCATTGTACTCGTTTAGACTGCTTTACAGGGCTGAAGTAAATGAGTGTGGGTTTGTGTCTAAAAGACGGCCTTTGCGACTTTTTGAGAAAAGTCACACATAATGTATTGGTGCCCGTCTGCATAAAACTAGTCTAAAGCACTGCAAATGGTGGTTCACTTTCAATTATGGTCAAAAGCAAAAGTCGCCTGGAAAGTGAATGAGTTAAAAAAAAAAAAAAAAAAAAAGTTCTAAATAACTTGAAAAATCCCCTCTATATCATTAAAGGGAAAATGACAGCAGGTTCACCCACACTAAACCAAATACAGTGAGTTATAGGGCTGGTGAACCAGATTACAATGAGCTATAATTTACCCGTATCCGTGATATGGTTCCGGAGAGACATGCTGTACTAGCCAGCATTAATAATCTAGCAATGGCCAGCTTTGCGCAATAGAGGTGGGACCCGGCATACCCAATTTCCCTGCCTCTTTCGCTTCTGCACCGAGATGCCCGTCCACCTTTTGAATATTCATAAGGCCCCCCATCACCCAATTGAGCGCAAGGTGGGCAGGCATATTGTTGCGGAGCTGATGGAAGCAGGGAAGTTGGCTATGCTGGGTCCCATCTCCATTGTGCAAAGCCGGCCATTTCCACGTTAGCAATTCCTGCTAGTACTCCCTGTATCTCCGGAATCGGACTACGGATCCAGGTAAGTGATACTATATTGTAATTAGGTTCACTCACACTAAAACCCTGTGTATTGGGTTTTATTGCAGGTGATCCCGCTGTTCTTTTCCCTTTTAATATAATCTATTATAATCTGCACCATAAAAGAGTAACAATATTGCTATTATAACACTTTTAAATATTCCATAGGAATTTTTGGGAAACCTGATCATGTAAAGATGAAGTTTCCAGAGGTCCAGGTCCAGAACAGTTTACCACTGTCTCTTATATGTGACAACATTCGTGATCCTGGTAACCTGGGCACCATTCTAAGATGTGCAGCTGGAGCTGGCTGCAATAAAGTCTTACTCACAAAAGGTTTGTAACTTGCATACACCTAAGCTTGTCTTATCACTGCTCAATAATATGCGCTATGGAGCCTCAGATTTTAAAGCAGCGGTCCTGAAGCACCCCCAACAGGTCATGTTTTCTGGATTTCCTTAGTCTTTGAAAGGTGATATAGTTGTGGTGATTCTTGATTCACTGACCCGAATTCTATCACCTTTGAAAGACTAAGGAAATCCTGAAAACATGACCTGTGGGGGGTCTTGAGGACTCTGTTCACACTACAGATATTGTGCGTAGCGTTCATCTTGCAGCAGCCTCCAGTTTTTTTAATTGAGAACTCTCCGAACTGCTCAGTTCACACAGAACTTCTAACATGGAATTGAATTCCACCGGAATCATGTTCAATCTTCTGGAGGAATCCGCCATAGAGGTCCTGTTTGTCTCTGGGACAGCGCAAATTGCTGCAGACATGACCGCCCATTCTAAATAATTGGAGCAGAAAATTCCAGACCCACAGAGGAGTTTTTCATTGTAGAATTTTCTCAGAGTGAATAAGCCCTTACTGTCATTTTTATAACAATGTCTGCTTTGCCCCTAACAACCAATCACAGCTCAAGTTTTAGGTCATGTTTTCCCTACAGTTCTCCAGGTCATTGCTCTCCTGGAATCTGACAGTGACCAGTGAACTGCAGAAGGAAGCTTCCTTTATATAGCCGTCAGCACTAAGCTCAGGGCTCACATTGTAGATGTAGATAATACCATTATGTGTATATTTGTAATATACATTGGTTAAAAATTGTGTGTTTTTGGGTGAAAAACAGAACAAGGATTAGGTACACAGATATCAGGAACACAGAAACACAGTAGCTTTCTCTAGGGCACAAAGGAAACAAAGATCCGGCAGGGAACAAAGGGAGGAGCTGATACTTAAAGACAAGGTGCAGGTGTAAACACTTATTTAATAAATGAGTACTGGCCCTTTAACCTCTTAAGGTCCAAGGACGTACCTGTACGTCCTTGGTCCTGCTCCCGTGATATAACGCGGGGTTACACGGTGACCCCGGCGTCATAGTGTAGCCAGGACCCGCCGCTAATAGCGCGCAGCGGCTAAAAGCGAAAGTGAAACCATGCCGGTTAACTCAGTGGGCTGTTCGGGATAGCCGCAGCGAAATCGCGGCATCACGAACAGCTGACAGGACAGCGGGAGGGCCCTTACCTGCCTCCTCGCTGTCCGATCGCCGAATGACTGCTCAGTGCCTGAGATCCAGGCATGAGCAGTCATGCGGCAGAATCGTCGATCACTGGTTTCCTATGAGAAACCAGTGATCAATGATGAAGATCAGTGTGTGCAGTGTTATAGGTCCCTATGGGAGCTATAACACTGCAAAAAAAAGTGAATGAAGATCATTTAACCCCTCCCCTATTAAAAGTTTGAATCACCCCCCTTTTCCAATAAATAAAAATATATGGTATCACCGCGTGCGGAAATGTCCGAATTATAAAAATATATCATTAATTAAACCGCTCGGTCAATGGCGTGCGCGCAAAAAAATTCCAAAGTCCAAAATAGTGCATTTTTGGTCACTTTTAGATCAATAAGTCCTATCAATGCAAAAATGGTACCGTTAAAAACTTCAGATCACGGCGCAAAAAATGAGTCCTCATACCGCCCCGTACACGAAAAAATAAAAAAGTTATAGGGGTCAGAAGATGACAATTTTAAACGTATTAATTTTCCTGCATGTAGTTATGATTTTTTCCAGAAGTGCGACAAAATCAAACCTATATAAGTAGGGTATCATTTTAATGGTATGGACCTACAGAATAAAGATAAGGTGTCATTTTTACCCAAAAATGTACTATGTAGAAACAGAAGCCCCCAAACGTTACAAAACGGCGGGTTTTTTTCAATTTTGTCACACAATGATTTTTTTTTCCGTTTCACCGTAGATTTTTGGGCAAAATGACTGACGTCATTACAAAGTAGAATTGGTGGCACAAAAAATAAGCCATCATATGGATTCAAAATTGAAAGAGTTATGATTTTTTAAAGGCAAGGAGCAAAAAACGAAAATGCAAAAACGGAAAAAACCCCGGTCCTTAAGGGGTTAAATGTAAGCGCTCCGGGGCACGCACGCTGGGGCTGCGAGAACAGGAAGACCAGGGAGGTGAGTGATGGGCCGGGATACACATGCGGGCGCGTCCCGCGATGCGAATCACAGCCCTGCGGTAGCGGGGACATGACAGGAGAACGCTCACGGCCAGCGTGTCTGGCCGGAGCACAGATGTTACAGTAGGACAAGCAGGGATCTGTGCAGACTCCTGGCTTGTCAATCATCCTAATATATGAGCCAGGAGAATGTTATAGAGCCTCAGTGCACACTGTCCTGCTGTTTCTTACTGCACAGAGCCCTGCTTGTCCACCCTCACTTCTTGTATTTGGACTCCTCATAGAGACACACAGGCAATAGCTGCAGGGACAAAAATATACATTTTCTAACCAATGTATATTACAAATATAAATATTATGGTATAATCTACATTATGTAAAGTTTTTGTTGACGGCAGGTACACTTTAAGATGTTTAGAAGGTGCTAAGTTTAGTAACAATTTTCCAGGTTTTCAAGAAAATTTCAAAATCTTATTTTTTTTTTTTTAGGGAACAGTTGAGTTCTAAAGTGAATGTGAGATATCCCCATAAGTCACCCCATTATAAAAATGTTACCCCTCAAAGTATTCAGAATGACATTTAGAAAGTGTATTAACCCTTTAGGCATTTCACAGAAATGAAAGCAAAGTGAAGGCAGAATTTCAAATATATATATATATATATAATGTTTTGCAGATATTTTCATAAAAATGTTTTTCTGTAACACAGCAGGTGTTAGAGAAATGCAGCTCATATTAATTCCCCTTTTTCTGATGCATTTAGGAATATTACATATGTGGCGTTAGAGCTCTCAATGACACACACAGGCCTTAGGCATGAAGAAAGCACTATGTGGATTTTGAGGCCTCCTTTTAGTTAAAGGGGTTATCCACCATAAGGTGATTTTAGTACGTACCTGGCAGGCAGTAATCGACATGCTTAGGAAGGATCTGCACTTGTCTTGGGGCTAAATGGCTATGTTGTGAGATTACCATAATACTGTGGCTAGCTTTTTGTGAACTGGTATTTCCTGTTTCAGTTTTCTTTTTTTCTTTACTACAAATCCCATAATTCCATTTTCCTCCCTCCCACACATCAGCCACCCTCCCATTGAAACATAAATGAGCTGAATCCATTCAAAAAAGCCTGTGGTTTTCAATCAGGGCGCCTCCAGCTGTTGGATTAGTTGCAGATTGATCCCTCCCCCCATTGAAGCAGACAGGCTCCCTGTCATCAGCTGACTAGTGAGTCAGGTCTTGGCCGCATTGCAAACTGGGAAAAATCTGAGACAACAGTCATTTTGTATGCTGGTAAAAATAAATAGTGGGGTGAAAATCACATGAGAATTGTGAGAAAACCGTCACACACAGGTACAGACGCTATGTTAGGAACTACACTAACTTTACAGCCCCTGTAACATAGTCAAATAAAAAAAAATCCTGGAATAACCCTTTAGGGTGTGTTCCCACCTGGCGTATACGCTGCGTATTCCTTGCTCACTATACACACAGGGCTTTCCGGCAGCAGCCCTATGCATGTAGTGAATTTTGTAGGCAAGCCGTGTGCCGGTGGGACTGTTACGCGTGGCTCCGCCTCCAAAACTCACTGCACGCATAGGGCTGCCACCAGAAAGCCCTGTGTGTATAGTGAGCGAGGATTACGCAGCGTATTTCCCACTGCTGCCGCTAATTTTGTGCAGCGTGAAATACTCTGCGTATACACCAGGTGGGAACGCACCCTTAAAATACTTTGTCTGCATCGGATTAAGTTGCAGAGGCTTTGGAGACCAATTAAAGTATTCATTGGTACCATTCTGGGGTACATGTGACACTGTTTTTTTATTCTTCTTTATATGAGGTGGTGCGAATAGAAAAAAATCTATTCTGTATTTTTTTATTTCTTATCGTCGTTTTTAATTCGGTATAATTGACATTTTAACTTTACTCTGCATGTTGGTATGATACCAAACTTTTATAAAAAAATTTTTTAGAAGGTTTATTACACTTATACCATAAAAACCAGTTGCCATATTCTGAGAGCTGTATTTAAAAAAAAAAAAATAATACATTTTATGATGAAACTTTTATGATGGCTTGGTTTTTGTGGGATTAGTTGATGTTATTTGCTATTGGTGAGGACTTTTTCTTTGTGGGATGACTTTTTTTTTTGGGGGGGGGGGCAGGGGGGGGGCTATTTTTGCACGTGTGATAAATATTTATTTTATATTTTTATTTAGTTTTCACATTTTTATTTATATTTTTATAATTGATCACATATTACAGTGTAGTACACATCTGCACTGTATTATGCCTATCAGAGTTAAACTGACAGGCCTCTGTAGCCATGACAACGGAGGCCATTGTCAGACCTCCATGGCTGCCACTGTTGCCTCACGATCGCTTTGCGGGGTACCTATGAGGAAGTGAAGGAGCTCCCTCTCTAACCCCAATAGTTAGTGCGGTCACACTGTCTACAGAATCTATAAGGTTAACTCAGGATTTGTGTGCAGTGTCTGACTTCCTCCATTGGGCACCTTTCTCTCCTCCGATTACTTTACCGGCTGAAGCACCAGAGGAGGGAAGGAGGAAGCACCACCAATGTCACCCCTTTTGGCCTATAAAATAGGCCTCATGTTTTCTGACTAAGTAATCCAACAGATATATAATATTTGCTCTATGCTCCTAATTAACTAGAATAATTTTCAGACTCATTTCTTTTTTTCTAGGTTGTGTTGATGCATGGGAACCTAAAGTAATCAGAGCTGGCATGGGAGCCCATTTCCGCTTGCCAATAATCACCAGTTTAAACTGGGAAACTGTCTCCAACTATCTCTTGGAAGACACCAAGGTTTTTCTGGCAGATAACTTTTGGCAGAACATCTCCAGTGAGACTGCATGTCCTTCTAATAAAGCGATTGACTATGGTTGGATTTCTTCTGATCCCAGGAGGCTACATAAAATACAGGAAGAGGACTATTACTCATCTAGTGATGAAGAAAATGATATCAAAGAACCAGACATTCCTTATATACCTATACAGAAATATTATGAACCATGGGCCAGAGGTCCCAGTGCACTCGTCATTGGGGGAGAGACACATGGACTGAGTTTAGAGTCTTTACTATTAGCTGAAAAATCCAGTGGCAGGAGATTGTACATTCCAGTTGTGCCAGGCATTGACAGCCTAAATTCCGGTATGGCTGCTAGCATCCTTTTGTTTGAAGGTAGAAGACAACTGAAACCAAACTCATAACTGAAGAAAATTCCTATTGCACACACACAAAAGTTTTTGGAAGACAACAAATAAAGGAAAAGCACTGCTTGGTTTAATTTTTTCATACACGTTCATTAAACACTTTTTCTAGAAATATACGAAATCCCCCAGATCCCACATTGTGCCTATATTGTGTCAGATCCCGCCCCCTCTCAAAAAAAAAAACAAAAAAAAAAAAAAAAAAACTGTACATGATCAGGATGAGGTACTGAGCATGACATTTTTATGTTTCTACGACCTATATTTCTCTCAGAATTACCTTTTATTTACTTGCCATGATTGCTCAGTGAGGTTTCTGTCCAGGCAGAGGCATGGGGCGTGTCCCTCTCTTCTCCTCACTGTGATGACTCCTCCCCCTCCCTGACTCACAGAGGGCTGGGAGCAAGCACAGTAGCTCTGGACCTGCCTGCAGCCCTGTCAATCACTCATGGTGTCCATGACCACTGGACACTGTAGGACTGGTATGTGTCCCAGGAGGCAGGGGGACCCCTAGTGGCCCTTTTTTTTTTTTTTTTTTTTTTTACTGGCTTTTTTAGTATGAAATACTGAAAATTTTCTGATCAAAACAATTGCAAAACATATTGCTTTTGCATGCTTTTTAACATATAAAAAGTTCTTATATCTGACAATGCCCATTTAAGGATGTATAGAGCTGTCTGGAGAGCTGAGCCTGCTCCATTCCTAGAACCTGCTATTAGCTAGCTCTGATTCTGTCCATTTCACAACCTAGGTGGTTAGTAACTGTGCACTGGTCTCATTTGGCATTTGATCATCTACACTCCAAACTTGTGGCGCTAATCTGTTGTCATGGCAGTCAAGGTCCTTCCGAAGGCCGCTGTGGCATACGGATTCTACTTCTAATACTGTCTGTCCATTCTCCAAACTTCATAAATAAAATATATTACTAAAGTTCAGAATTGTTGGGAAAAAAAAGACCTTACACAGCTCTGTATACAGAAAAAAGGGCAGAATCTAGTGATGCCAAGCAATTTTTATTTAACCAAAATGTAAAATTCTTGAAAAATAGGAAAACGAAAGTAAACTCAGTTGTGTATCTCTGTATTTTTGTTTGACCTGCAAAAAAAACCAAAAACATCCCACCACAAATATTTTTTCGGCTCTCATTTACATTTTATGGTAAAAGGAAGAGTGATAATAAATGTACAAAGAAAAAAACTAAAATTGGTTGTCAGATAAATAGTACATAAACTTTAACAAAAAGGAATCTATCATTAGAATATCAGAATACATGGTTCTTTTCGGGAGAGCATACTATAGGGATGAAGTACAGTGAATGTTAGGGATGGTAGTGCTGTATATACAGACACTATACAGTGTTTGTCAGTCATTGGGGGAGGGGGCACTGAAAACAGGAATTTGCTGCATTTACTATCTGCTGTTTGGTGTAATATCAAAGTATAATATGTGGTACTTGAATAGGGCAGCAAAATGTTATGACCGACTTTAAAATTTTACTTTCCAATACTCTAATTTAGTAGGCCTAAACTGCTTTTGAGCCATGGTACGTAGATTACTGTTAGTTAATTTCCATGTTTGTGGTCTATTCACATGTTAAGTTACACACTTTTACATTTTCACTTTGCAGCGGTCAGAGATTTTAAGGCAAGACAAAACGCTCCTATTATGCTTATATGACTTCTTTACTGACACAGCAGCAAACATATATTGTATATAATAAAAGAAAAACGTTTTACATATGTAATGCATATAACCATGAAACCTAGGACGTAACCTAGTATGCTATATGGATCATCCAATCAGTCCACAGCCCAGGTAATAAAGGTAATCCACACACAGGTATCTTCCTCTTCTTTGCTGCTCAGCAGTTCAGATAAGTACTCTCTGTTATTTGAAAAAATATTTTGTGCTTCACTTTTTCAAATTTGCTCTAATATTTCATTATTAAAAAATTATTATTTTCATTACTTCTTAATTTAATTTATTTTTATTACTTAATTATTATTTAATTTAATTTGTTTAATTTATTTATTTCATTCATTTTATTTTGCTATAATCTTCTTTCAGTTCATACATATAATTGTCTTTTTCAAGACAATTGTTTTCATATACTGTAATTTCGCCATTTTCTTCCTTGCTTTCATATTATACTCAACAGTATAATGTTTCAGCATTAGCCTTCTTCTAAATTGATACATATACTTACCGCTGGGGGTTTTTTCCACTAACCCCCGTTCTCTACACCTGGTCACCTTCATCCCGGCTTTGTCCCCTGTTCGTTCCCTCGGTTTGCGCCTTTCCTATTCTTCGCATAGCCGCCGCCATCTTAGGTGCCGCTCGAGCGCGTCTCTCGCGAAATCTCGCGATACCCGGCAGTGAGGTGATCTCCTGTCAGGGTGAACGAGATTTCCGTCATTCTCCTCAGAGCGACGGAGCGAGTAGCAGCGCACAGTGACTTAACGTTACATTGTTACCTCACAACTGTTCGCCATTATACTTTGTATCCTTTTCACTTTCCATTTTAAAAATTTCTTTCTAGTTTCTCACCTACTGTGTTAGACTGCCATCTAGTGACTGTAATATATATTACAAGCTGGAGGGAAAAACTTTTTCCCTCAGCGTATTGCCCCTCCATAACCAATTGACTTTGCCATAAATACAAAAGTGTATATATGTATGTATGTGTGTAGGTTTATATAAGTATGTATACATATGGACATACGTATATATTAATTAATTAATTTTCTCAATTTACAACTGCTTGATAATTGTTTGTTTAATTATTTAATATACTGGTGGATATTATTCAACATTATTGTTTTTTCCTTCACCCTTTCTCACAGTATATTTCTCTCATTGTATACCTACATTCTCTTTATTATCAACATGTCTGAGGAAAATAAAACTGTATCTGATCCTTCACAGGATCGTATTCAAGCAATGGTGGACGCATCTGTGTCCAAATCGGTTCAAGCAGCGATTGTCACCTTGCAAGACACAATCACAAAATCCATGAACCTGGTTTTGGCACGTGCCACCCTTCAAAACCCCTCAGATTTACCACCCCAAACTCCATCTGACCAATACTGGTCGCCCAAAGAATCAGTCTCTGAACTGGCTAAGGGCTTTAAAGGACCTGGAAAGTCCAAATCAAAGAGACGACATTTGTCTGTTGATCCTTATTCCAAACCTACTAGATACACTTTAGAATCTCATGCCCCCTCCAAATCACAGGCAAATGACTCCGTCCCTATAAGGGGAATTAACCAGTCAGATAATTCTTCTTCCACCCTAGAAGAGGCTCACTCCTCTAAAGGGAAAAAAGTGGACTTTAGATCCAAACCAGACTCCTTTAGAGAGTCCTCATCTGAAGATTCTGATCACTCAGACATTGAGGATGTGGACGATATTTTATATATCTCTGAGGAAGGTGGCTCAGACCATGACGACCCTGCTCTGCAGGACGACACCAAAACAGGTGATTCTAATGACCCCTTTTTCGATCCCTCATTGATTTATCACCCTCGGTCAGGGGAATGGTTACCTGAACCTAAGGTAGCTGAATATCTGGCTATGTGGGTATTTAAATCTCTGGACAAGGCTTCTAGGAGCAAATTAAAGTCAGAGTGCCCCCGCCCATCTCTCCCGCATAACTCTTCGGCCACCCCTGAGTTGGACCCTTTACTCAATAAATTTTTATTTAAGACGGGAAAGAATCCAAAGAAAGGGATCGACCGCAGCTTCAAGGCTTGCCAGGACAAACTTATGGACCTGCTAGGTCCATTAACCAAAATTCTCAATTTGGCAGAACTGGCTTCTAACTCAAATACTTCGGTGGATACCGAAACTCTGAAGGGATGGGCTCAAAGAGCCATATGCTTATTCGGCAATGCCAATGCCGCTCTCTCTACAGAGAGAAAGAGGTCTATTCTAATGAAAATAGACCCGCAGTTGACCAATTTGGCCTCTACGGAGCCACCTAATCCTACTAAAGGATTACTCTTTGGAGACGAGTTCATAAAAGAAATGAACAAATACGTGGGCCTGTTTTCGTCTCTAAGTAAGGCACAGGTCTCTATGAAGAAGGTCTTCTCTCAGAAGATTTTTGGAAAGGCTGGAAGAGGCAGGGGCCGCTCTTCCAGCCGCTCAACTCAGTATAGACCCCAATATAGAACCACATATAACCCACCACAACCCTCCTTCACTACACCCACCCCGACACCATTCTTCCCATACAGGGGCAGACCTTGGCGTGCACGAGGACAACGGGGTTACCCACGATCCAGACCATCTTCAGGTAAGACATGCCCAGTGTTCTTCCCTTCATATCCCATTAGGAGGGAGACTCCTACATTTTTTAACAAATTGGAGTATGATTACATCAGACTCCTGGATTCTAAACACAGTCAGGGGTTATCAAATAGAATTTGTTTCACCCCCAATTCAAATGTCTCTCCCTCACCCGATCCAATTCTCCATGACAGACAAAGAACTCATAGATCTAGAAATCAAAGATCTCTTCTCAAAAAGTGCAATCACTCCAATCCCCTATCATTCTACAGGCTATCTCAGCAATCTCTTTTTAGTCAAAAAGAAAGATGGCGGTCACAGACCGGTCATCAATCTGAAATCCCTCAACAACCTGGTTGTATATCGTCATTTCAAGATGGAGGGAATTCACCTCCTAAGAGATATTTTAATGAAAGACGATTGGCTCGCCAAAATAGATCTGAAGGACGCTTACCTTACGGTTCCAATCCATCCTTCATCCCAAATTTTCCTTCAGTTCCTATGGAACAACCAAAGGTGGCAGTTCACTTGCCTCCCATTCGGCCTATCATCAGCACCTTGGTGCTTCACAAAACTTCTCAAACCGGTGATTGCATTACTCAGAGGTCGCGGGGTTCGCCTTATAATATACCTCGACGACATTCTTCTCATGGCTCAATCCAAGGAACTTCTATCTCTTCACACGGATTGGACTATGTCTCTCTTAACCCATTTGGGTTTCCTCATAAACTTCGAAAAATCAGTTCTTATCCCATCACAAGAAATCGAATTTCTGGGTTTTCTGATCAACACCCAATCAACTACCTTAAGTCTTCCATCCAGGAAATTAAAGACTATCAGGAAGGAGATTCGTCAAGTTCTTCGCAAGGACTTGATCTCCCTGAGAACGATAGCCCGCATAGTGGGTCTTCTGGCTGCTTCCATTCAAGCTATATTTCCAGCCCCCCTCCACTACAGAGCTCTTCAACGGTTGAAAATTCACCATCTAAGAGAGGGGCTGGGCTATTCAGACGACATCCGTCTATCTTCCGAAGCCAGAGAGGAACTTCTCTGGTGGCTCGTCCACATAGAATCCTGGAACGGAAAAGCGATCTTCCATCCAAATCCGGATTTAATCATAGAATCCGATGCGAGTCTTTCTGGATGGGGCGCTCATTGTGGACCTCTTTCGACCGGAGGGAAATGGTCTCCCTCGGAATCTACTCTACACATAAATTGCCTGGAACTCCTGGCAGGTTTCTTTGCTTTAAAGAGCTTTGCAAAGAATTCCTCAAATTGTTGCATCCTCCTTCGGATGGACAACATATCTGCTGTCCAATACATCAATCATCTGGGAGGCACGAATTCCAAAATGCTTGCAGATTTTGTCAAAGATTTTTGGCATTTCTGCTTGGACAAAAATATTGTCCTGAAGGCAGAATATATACCAGGGATTTCCAATTCCATAGCGGACTGGTATTCTCGTTATCTTACAGACAACAGCGACTGGAGACTTCATCCCCCAGTCTTTCAGAGGATCAATTCTTTATGGGGTCCTTTACATCTGGATCTCTTTGCATCACGACTCAATACCCAACTTCCTCAATTTTTCAGTTGGCGTCCGGACCCAGAAGCGCTGGGAGTGGACGCCTTCCTTCAATCTTGGCCGAGGAAGATCCTCTACGCCTTTCCACCTTTCAACCTTATCCCTCGGGTTCTATTTCAAGTTTTGATTCAGAAAATCACCCTGGTGTTAGTTACACCTCTATGGCCAACTCAATCCTGGTATCCTCAAGTTTTAAGTCTCCTCATCGACTTTCCTCGTCTTCTACCAGCTTTCCCTCATCTTCTCCTAGACCCTCAAGGGAACTTTCATCCTTTGATCTTATCCAACCAACTACCTCTGGTTGCCTGGTTGATATCAGGCCAAACAGACCTGACTTCCATTTTTCTCAATCAACTAGAGACATATTATCAGATGCCTGGGCCCCGGGTACCAGAAAGGCTTACAGATCAGCCTGGGGATTATGGGTTCGTTGGTGCAATCAACGGGATGTGGATCCCTTACATGCATCTATTCCCAATATCTTGAATTTTCTTTCTTTTTCATTTGATGAGGGTAAAGCTTACAGAACGATAAATCTCTACCGTTCTGCTATCTCATCAAATCACCCGCCTATTGACTCCATCCCTATTGGCAAACATCCTTTAGTATGCCAATTACTTAAGGGTATTCGATTCAGACGTCCACCTTTACCCAAATATTCAACAACTTGGGATGTCAATCTTATCCTACAAATGTTCACCACCTGGGAGGATAATGATTCTCTTTCTCTTAAACTCCTATCTTTCAAATTAACAGTTCTCCTTTGCCTTATCTCAATCAAACGCATTTCCGACGTTCGTGCTTTAGACATAACACGTAGACAATTTACTCCTCAAGGGGTTCTTTTCTCTATTTTTCGTCGTACAAAAACCAACCTTCAATCTGTGTT
Organism: Hyla sarda; assembly: GCF_029499605.1. Lineage (NCBI taxonomy): Eukaryota > Metazoa > Chordata > Amphibia > Anura > Hylidae > Hyla > Hyla sarda. Next base: position 249,220,483 of record NC_079190.1, on the reverse strand, counting down.
CTACCCCTCTTTTCCATATCAAGATAAACTATGCGTTGTCCGTTGTCTGCACTCTTACGAATCTAAAACGGAATCTCTTAGACTTTCTTCTTCATCTCAATTACTTATCTCTTTTTGTAAACCCCACGCTCCAGTTACCTCAACCACACTTGCTAGATGGGTTAGACAGACCATGCAAATGGCGGGTATTGACATCACCAAATTTGGTGCTCATTCTACTAGAGGAGCAGTTTCTACAAAAATTTTTCAATCAGGAGCATCCCTTTCAGATTTACTAAAAGCTGCCAATTGGTCCTCCGAGTCTACTTTTAAAACTTTTTATTTCAGACCCGAATCTCATGTTTCTATGGTATTATTATAATGTTATTATTATGCATATTTATATGTTTTTAGACACATGATTGTATTTTATATCTAGCTTTAAACTAGCATAATAGGAGCGTTTTGTCTTGCCTTAAAATTGGGAATTTTCCTATCCATTGTGACGGAAAATTTGGATTTTAATAAAGACAAAACGCGAGTATTATCCCTCCCTTTGTGTAATACACCCATCCCTATAACTATTTTGTTCTTTATTTCCGATAGTGCAACAATAACCCATCAGTATTCTTCATCTTCAACCTCTTCGTATGGTGGATTTGATGAGACTACGTCTTCAAAGCCTCCGAACTTCGTTCCCTCGTTGTTTTCAGAAGTTTTCATGTTCATCGTCTTCAGTTCTATCTTTCGGGTCTAAGTTACTTCTTCTACAGATTATCCAGTTCACAGCAAAGAAGAGGAAGATACCTGTGTGTGGATTACCTTTATTACCTGGGCTGTGGACTGATTGGATGATCCATATAGCATACTAGGTTACGTCCTAGGTTTCATGGTTATATGCATTACATATGTAAAACGTTTTTCTTTTATTATATACAATATATGTTTGCTGCTGTGTCAGTAAAGAAGTCATATAAGCATAATACTCGCGTTTTGTCTTTATTAAAATCCAAATTTTCCGTCACAATGGATAGGAAAATTCCCAATTTATGACATGCGGTTTTTCCCAAAAAAAAAATCAGAGAAGGGGGTCCTACAAAGTGGTGTTCTAAGGGGAATTTTCACAAAAATGTTTACTAGCCCCATATTTATCACATACCCTGCACCATATAATAAATTTGGTGCTTGAACACCCTAACTACACCATCAAAAGAATCTTTTTTATTGGGCATACAAGTTAAGTGGTAAAGAATATAATTTTCCTGTACAGAAGCTGAAAATCAAGGAAAACATTCATTATGGGGGAGATTTATGAAAACCTGTGCAGAGTAAAAGTTGCCTAGTTGCCCCTAGCAACCAATCAGATTTCTTCTTTCATTTTCAAAAGGGCCTGTGGAAAATGAAAGAAGCGATCTGATTGGTTGCTAAGGGCAACTAGGCAACTTTTCCTTTTCACAGGTTTTCATAAATCTCCCTCTATATTCTTACAGTGACTTTTAATGCACTTTTTAACTGAGCAGTGAACATTGTGGAAGTTTATATTATATAATTTTATTATTGTATTGTATATATTTAATATCAATTTGTTTCCGCCTTGTGATGTGAGGTTCCAATACTTTGTAGTCATCTTAGGCCTCTTTCACACTGCCGTTGTCTTCCTGTAAATGATCCCCGCCATGCTCTTCAGTTCATGACTCCTTATAACTGTTGTCAATGGGATATTTTCAGTATGGATGTCCCAATACCATTTTTTTTCAAGACGAGTACCAATACTTTAATTCTAGTACTGGCTGATACCAAGTACGAGTACTTTTATTTTAAAGGGAATCTGACACACGGGTGACCCCGCTTTCTGGCGCTGCTTACCGTATGATACGTGGGTCCTTGTTGTGTACAATGGAGGCGGCTGCTGTAGTATGAGCCAAGATTTCTCTCTTCTCCATTGGGAAGAATAGGGAATTTGCATTGGCGGCGAGACCGATGTCTCTGGAGCGATTGTGCTGACGTTCACATGGTGAGCAGCGGTAGAAACCGGGTGACCTGCACTATCTACTTATAAATTCAAGTTAGTGCAGGTGACTGCTGTAAGATTGCCTTTAATATTAGGTAGTATCCCCTTGTAGGTAGTATAGATAGTTGCAGACATTAGTAGCAGCCCCCCCCCCTGTAGACCGCTTCCCCCACCTTGTAGACAGCGCCCCCCTCTTGTACCCCTTGTAGACAACAGCCCCCCCCCCTGTAGACAGTGCTCCCTCTTGTCCCCCTTACAGACAGCAGGCTCCCCCCCCTTGTAGACAGGCCCCCCCCACTTTGTATACAGCACTCTCTCTTGTCCCCCTTGTAGACAGCAGGTTCCCCTTATAGACAGCAGCCCCCCTCCACCTCTTGTAGACAGTGCTCACCTGCGGCTGTCCTCGGGTGTTGCCGCTCCGCTGTCCCGATCGCATCATGGCGTCATATGGAGGAGCATGTGACATACACATCACACTGCTTCCTTCGTAGCGTTACGCTGGGCGCAGGGGATTAGGATTGACGTGTGTGTGTCACATGCTCCTCCATAGGACGCCATGATGCGATCGGGAGAATGGGACAGCGGAGCGGGGACGCACAGCAGCAGGTATCTGACATGGTATTAGGGACATTAAACGAGTCCCCGATACCATGCAAATGCCGAGTATCGGCCCCGATACCGATACTAGTATCGGTATCAGGACATTCCTAATTTTCAGCATCTGTTATCACCACTTAGAGTCAGTTATGATTGTAGTCCATTATTTTGATGGGACAAAAGATGGTGGGTGCATGCACTAATTTTTCTCCCGTCAAAAATAAAGGACACACAACAGACGTTAAAAATTTTACATTGACGTCTATGGATGACAACTAATGGCATCAGTTAGTGTCCGTTATTTGTATATTCCATTATGATCTATTATTGCTCCTGACCATGCTCAGTATAGCCTTACAACCAGGAAGTCACATTGGAAAAGGGGAGGGGTTAAAATTAGCAGACGATAACATAACGGATGGCTAATGTCCTTTTTTTTTTAACAGAATGTCTGTCTGTTAGATGGCCAATGTCATATTTTGTTATGATCAGGTATTTTATCAGTTTATTCATGAGCAGTTATTGATGAATAACGGGGCAGTAAATGGCAGAATTATGACTGTAGTGTGAAACTAATCCTAGTTTGTTTTAAAATGGAATAAACCTATTTGTATTTTTAATACTTGTTATTTTTGGCTTGTGTAGGTGAACGTTTTTTACACCTATAATTTGTGTAGTGGAAAATGGGTATGTGCACCAAATGTATTAAAAGGGGTACTCCACTGGCCAGTGTTACGGGTGAATTCAGAACATTTAGTTCTGAAGGCTGTGTGCATGCTGCTGGGGTTAGCCACTTCCCCTCAATGCAAGTCTATGGGAGAGGGCGTGACGGCCACCATGCCCCCTCCCATAGACTTGCATTGAGGGGGCATGGCCTGACATCACAAGTAAGCGTGGACACACAGCGTTTGGAACTAAATGTTCTGAACGCAGCATGAACACTGGCCAGTGGAGTACCACGTTTAATGGTACAGTGCATATAATAAAGATGGGGCTAGTGCACACTTTTTACTTCAGTACACAAGTTTGTATAATGCCTCCTCTGCAACTTTTTAACCCGTTTGCACCAATGTGTTCGTTTTTTGTTTTTTTTTCTACACATGCTGTCCACAGCAATTAAAAAAAAAAAAAAAAAATATGATCCTGTGTAGATCTGGGACAAATTAAGAGCACTTTGACAAATTCTGAATGAATGATGGATCCATTACCACTGCCTTAAAAGTTACTACAAATCTCTGTATAAGGCTAGGATTCCACTGAGTTTTTTCCCACCAGCAAAAACTGCTAGGAAAACTGCCACGGATTTTCCTTGCGTTTTGGCAGTTTTTCTGGCGTTTTTCCTGGTGTGTGGAAAGAGACAGTTTTGTCCCCTGTAACAGTTTTCTCACTGTCTTCTGGGTACCACTCTGGGGGTCGGATGCTGAGCACCCGGTCCACAGAGTGTAAGGAGATGAGGAGTGATGTACAGCATCACTACTCCCCTCTCCCTGCGGTATAGTGTACCCATGTATACTATACAGGACCCGGGAATCCTGTCACCAGACTGACAGGACTCCCTGCTCCTATAGCCCTTTTGGGCGGTATACAGTATATACATATATCTATACATCGCTGTATATAGTGTATACAGAACACGAGGTCCACTTACCTTCCTTGCTCCCTGTCAGGTCTGTGTAGCTCCGCATCCCCCCCCCCCTAGTGATCACATCATTAGGGGCTGATCTATAGACGGGCCAGGCTAAGGCTCTGTTCACATTGTTCGTTTTGTATAATGTGAACAGACCCTTCTGACAGCCTGACATTACCAGGGTGGGTGAGGACCATTGTTACATGCCCTCCCCAGCCTAAATAACGCCAACCTGTTACCGCCTAGGCCCAGGTACCGGCTCTTCCCAGCACCCCTGTAGCGGTGGGTACCGGGGTAATAATTGGGGTTTAGCGCAAGCTGTTCTTGGGGCCAACGCTTAGCCCTGGCTTAGTAATGGATTCCGTCAATAAGACAACTTCCACTACTAAACCTGAAAATTCAATAATAATTTTTCAAATGTGTTTTTTTTTATTTTAAACAACACTCCCCCAACAGCCCTCATTAACCATGTTATTAAAAGTATACATAGCCTTAGCCTGGCTCCCATCTGAAGCTCCGCCCCCAAATTGCATCACTAGGGGGCGGAGCTACATAGAGCCAGCCGGGACTGGAGGGAGGAAAGGAATTTCTTCATCTTCTGTATACACTATATACTAGGGATCGACCGATATCGTTTTTTTAGGGCTGATACCGATAATCGGTGCAGGTTAGGGCCGATAGCCGATAACTTATACCGATATTCCGGTATAAGTTATCAGCTATTTAACCCCCTGCGACACCACTGCAGATCATTGATTTAAAGCGGGCGCTTTAAATCAATGATCTGCAGTGGCTTTTGCGGGGCCATAGGCCGCCGCCGCCACCCGTTTCTCTCCCCCTACCTGTCAGGGTGGTCCGGGCCATCCATCCATCGTTCCTGTAGTGCCCGGGGGCGTTCCGGGTGGAGGGTGAATCGGTCCGGGCTGTCCTTCTCCGGCGGTCATCTTCTCCACTCCGGGCAGGCTCCGGCCTAGTACGCTGCATAGACGCCGCTGCGCAGTGACGCCCGTGCGCAGCGACGCACCTGACGTCACGGCGTAGTGACGTCTATGCAGTGTACTAGGCCGGAGCCTGCCCGGAGTGGAGAAGATGACCGCCGGAGAAGAAGGACAGCCCGGACCGGTTCACCCGGAACGCCCCCGGACACTACAGGAAGGAAGGATGGATGGCCCGGACCACCCCCATTACGGGTAAGTTTAATTTTTTTATTGACTCGGAGGGTGGAGGAGGGGCCCGACCGGTATAGCGGTATGGGCAAAAATCCATACTGGCAAATAACAAGAAAGAGAAAAACGGAGTCACTTATAAAATGTATATCATTTTATTAATTCCGTGGAATGTAAGTACATAAAAATTGTATATATATTAGTTAAAAAATATTTTATTTTTCAAGGAGGAATGAGGCTAAAAGGTGGTGTCACCGGCTCTGCAATGAAGGCTGGGTATAGTGTATATATTACTGGATCCACCACAATGAAATAGGAAAGATGCAATAATCTTGTACACAAATTTGCAAAAACAGGATGTTTAGCAGCATGTAGGAAACATGTATATGAATCTCACAGTGAGAGCGAAAAAATTATTATATATATATAACATGCAAAATAAAGTGCAGTGTGCATGTAAACAAGCATAACATTGTGGGGATACAAATCAGTATAGCGATATACCAGAGTACAGCAGCAATCAGCAGAGACCGGGACAGCACCACTCCAACGTACGTTTCGGTACGCAACCTTCGTCTGGGAGAAAAATCCATACTGGTATACCGCCCAGCATCACAGTGGGGGGTGCGGTGCGGCGGGTCGGGGGAGTGGCGGTCGCGTGCGGTGGGGGCGGTGCGGGGCATTATCGGCAAGATAATTGCCGATACCGATAATGCCCAAAATCGTGATTATCGGCCGATAATATCGGCCATACCGATAATCGGTCGATCCCTACTATATACAGCTATCTATAGATAGCTGTATATACTGTATACCACCGAAAGGGTTAACCTACACTGTCCAGCAGTGTAAGTTAACTTTCCTTGCCGGGCTTGCGCATAGTGCACAGTTCAGCAAGGGGTTAAGTGAGCCAACAATGTGTATACTGTATATACATTGCAGGCTCACTGTAAGTTCTTGCTGGCCAGTAGATATAGGACATATATATTGCTCAGCATCAGCTGAGTCCCGACATTCACATCAGGAGGATCACAGTGGGTGTCACTTGCTGTGATCTTTCCTTTACTGCAGGTACTACTGCTCCCAACATGGAGCACACTCTGCTCACTGCTGGGAGCTGGAGTAGCTGCATTAATAGACAGATCGCAGCGAGTGTCACTCCTGACACCCGCTGTGATCCTTCTGTATAATGTATAGATGTGGGCGGCCACTCTTCTATGGTCCCTTGCACTGACGTATATATACACCTATTCATATTTCCCACAGAGAGCTGTGATTGGCTGGAACCATCTGGCCCATCACAGCTTTCTGCAGGAAATAAGTATAGGTGTATATACGGTAGTGCAGGGGACCATAGAAGAGCGGCGGCGACATTTATACATTATACAGAAGGATCGCAACAGACCCTGGGTGATCTGTCAATCAATAAAGGTACTACTACTCTCATCATGGAACAGTGTGTTCCATGCTGGGAGTAGTAGTACTACCTAAAACATGTAAAAAAATAAAAATAAATAAATAAAAGAGTTAAACACACACACTACATTTTTATTATTGTTGGCTATATTTTTAGTGCCCTGTCCGCCCACATAAATTGATCCCCGTTTAAAAATTAATAAAAATGTCATTATAAAAAAGAAAAATTTCGTTAAATACAATTTTTCCATCACTACTGTATCTTTTTATTTTTTTTTAATGAAATTTCGAAGGGTATCTCCATCACTTTTTTGGTTCGCTAAAGTCCAAAAAAGAATAAAAACCGCCGGCAAAAATGCCAAAGTTAAAACCAACATGGCGATTTTGCTCTCCCATAGACTTCTATGGGAGGAAAACGCCACGATATCTGTGCAGCTAGGTTTTGTTGGGCGTTTTGAAAAACCAGCCTCTGAGCCGTAAACTGCAGAAAAACGCCAAAAGGATTTTAAAACGCCAAACTGAAAAATGCCAAGTGGATCTGGCATTTTGCAGTTTACTATTGACTTGCAGCTAACATCTGTGCGGGAAAATTTGCGTTTTTTACGGCGTTTTTGCAAAAAAAATCCTCAGTGGAATTCCAGCCTAACGACGCAAGTTGCAAATTTCAAACAGAAAAATCCTGCAACAAACGAACCCACTTTTTAAACCCCAAAAAACACTCAAAACCTTGGATAAATTCCTGCCATAGCCCCTGAGCATTGATTTGTATTAGGTTTTGATAAATCTCCCCCATAGAGTCTCCATTATACAGCCAGCTGGGGTATCAGACTGATGACCGCATCATCATTACCCCTCCCTGCTCATTAACTTCTCCACATGCCATTTCATGCCAACAACACTCTCCTGTTAACAACATTGGCCCTCATTTACAATTGCAAACCCGACATGTTTTGTTGGGTTGTGCGCCAGATTCTGACAGAAATTCTGTCTGCGTCAGAATTTGCTACAGATTTTGCGCCAGAATTAAGAAAAACCCAACTAACTCTCCATTTTACTGAGAAAACCCAGGGGCGTGGCTGTGGGGAAAGGGGCATGTTCTTGATATTTTCACAAAAACCCACATTTTTACTAAGGTTTCCACAGAAAATGTGTTGGATTTGAGCTGAGGAAAACCCCACAGATCTGAGCATGTGTAAAAAAAAAAACAAAATGTAGGGAAACCTTAGAATAAATTGTAGGGAATTAAAACCCACAAAGAAAACTACACAACACTCTTAGTAAATCAGGGCCAATATGTAATTTCCTCATTTTCTTTTCCATGTGCCATCTGTAAAAGATATGACAGTTGATGTTGTATCAGGTTGAGCAAGATGACTGTAACTATAAAGTAAAGAAATAGAATGAAAAATATATGGGCCATAAATAAACATTAGAAAAATAATTTTTTTTCTTGTATATTCTTACCCCCACTGGTCCTAAGAATAAAATCACTACAGCACTGGTTAGGCCATCAGTGTCTGGTCAGTGGGGTGCCGATACCTGACACCCCTGGCGATCAGCTGGTCGTCAATGCCACCTAAATTCACAGCAGGGTTTTTAGCAGTGAAATCCACAAAGTCATGGCATTTAACATTATACTATCACTTTATGAGATGAGAAAATGTATTTTTGGCTGATCAGATGCATTTGCGGCACAGTGAGGTGGAAGCACGTTAAAGCTACACATCCCAGGAGACCAGATGACACAAAAAATTTTATGGTGTTTGGCTAACAGCAGGAGTAGGAGAAACTCCCCATAGCAAACCTATGCTGCTCTTGACAGTTTCTGAGCTAGACAGAAGTGTCAGCAGAGAGCACTGTAGTGAGACAGAAAAAAATCCAAAAAGAACTTCCTCTGTAGTTTACAGCAGCTGATACGTACTGGAAGGATTAAGATTTTAAAATAGAAGTAATTTACAAATCTGTTTAAAGGGGTACTTCGATGCTTACACATCTTATCCCCTATCCAAAGGATAGGGGATAAGATGCCTGATCGCGGGAGTCCCGCAGCTGGGAACCCCCGGGATCATACACGCGGCACCCCGTTTGTAATCAGTCCCCGGAGCGTGTTCGCTCCGGGTCTGATTACCGGCGACCGCAGGGCCGACGGCGTGTGACGTCACGCCTCCGCCCCCGTGTGACGTCACGCTCCGCCCTTCAATGCAAGCCTATGGGAGGGGGCGTTGATAGCTATCACGCCCCCTCCCGTAAGCTTGCATTGAGGGGCGGAGCGTGACAGAAGCTTCCCGGCAGCTCAGTCGGGCTGATCGGGACTATTGTGATAAAATTGCGATGTCCCGATCAGCTAGGACACCAGCAGAGGTCCCATTACCATGCTCCATCGTGTCCAATCGACATTTGATTGCTCCAAGCCTGAGCTACAGGCTTGAGCAATCAACCCCCTATAATGTAATAGATCAGTGTGTGCAGTGTTATAGCCCCCTACTGCAAAAAAAAAAAAAAAAGGGAAAAAATAAGTTAATGAAGATCATTTAACCCCTTCCCTAATAAAAGTTTGAATCACCCCCCTTTTCCCATAAAAAAAAGTGTAAATAAAAATAAACATATATGGTATTGTCCGAACTATAAAAATATATAGTTAATTAAACCGCACGGTCAATGGCGTACGCGCAAAAAAAAAATTCCAAATCCAAAATGGCGTATTTGTGGTCACTTTTTATATAATGAAAATATGAATAAAAAGTGATCAATAAGTCCGACCAATACAAAAATGGTAGAGATAAAAACTTCAGATCACGGTGCAAAACATGAGCCCTCATACTGGCCCCATACGCGAAAAAATAAAAAAGTTATAGTGGTCAGGAGATGACTATTTTTAAACGTATACATTTTCCTGCATGTAGTTATGATTTTTTCCAGAAGTGCGACAAAATCAAACCTATATAAGTAGGATATCATTATAACCGTATGGACCTACAGAATAAAGAGAAGGTGTCATTTTTACCGAAACACGTACTGCGTGGAAACGGAAGCCCCCAAAAGTTACAAAATGAAATTTTTTCTTCAATTTTGTCGCACAATAAAAAAAATTTCCCGTTTCGACGTGGATTTTTTGGTAAAATGACTAATGTCACAGCAAAGTAGAATTGGTGGTGCAAAAAATAAGATATAATATGGAATTTGAAGTGCAGGACTTAAAGCGTTATGATTTTTAGAAGGTGATGAGGAAAAAGTAAAAATGCAAAAACGGAAAAACGCTGAGTCCTTAAGGGGTTAAGAAAACTAAACTAAACTTTCTCGTACAGTTTTGGATACTAGGATTATAGATCTGGAGCTATAATATGCAGCCTTTACAGAGGGCAGTGTATCCAGCTAATACATCCAGTTTATGCATTTTGCTTAGAGAAATGTATACATTTTTTAGAAGTTATTTATTTTTAATGGTGTCTGAACCCACAAGCATATCAACAATGTCCAGGCAATATATAGGTGTGAACTGGTTATGCCTCCAATTCTCGTCTTTGTCTTACATATTTATCAATGCAGTGTATCATTTGTCTTATTTATACAGTTGTATTTTCATGGTAAATACACTACAGAAGAGACTCTCAGTTACAATTATGTAACTAAACAACTAAAATGATACAGTGCTTTCTTATCTAAGTAAGGGTGGGTTCACACAATGTTTTGATGATATGTTTCCCGGATCCGGCTGGGGGGAGTGAAAACCGGGCTCTCCCGTATCCCGGCCCAGATCTCGTTCATTTGAATGAGACGACCGGCGTCATATAGGGACTCCGGTTGACTCATTTTTGCCCCGTATCCGGCTTTCTGACCAGAGCTAAAACCGTGGTATACCATGGTTTTCGGTCAGGTCAGAAAAAAGGATACGGGGTAAAAATGAGCCGGCCGGAGTCACTGACTGGCTCATTGAAATGGGATACGGCTGGCTGGGATACGGGAGCGCCCGGTTTTTACTCCCCAAAGCCAGATCCGGTGACCGTATCATCAAAACGTAGTGTAAACCCACTTTAATAATAGAAGGTGCAGAACCAAATACTAAGATGTTTGAAAAAGTGTGGAATTTAGAAATCTTTATAGAAGTTAAATGGGTACTCCCGTGGAAAACTTTTTTTTTTTTTTTTTAAATCAACTGATGCCAGAAAGTTAAACAGATTTGTAAATTAATTATATTAAAAAAAATCTTAATCCTTCCAGTACTTATTAGTGGCTGTATACTACAGAGGAAATTCTTTCCTTTTCTGTCACGACCACAGTGCTCTCTGCTGACACCTCTGTCCATGTCAGGAACTGTCCAGAGCAGGAGAAAATAACTATAACAGACATATGCTGCTCTGGACAGTTCCTAAAATGGACAGAAGTGTCAGCAGAGAGCACTGTGGTCGTGACAGAAAAGAAATCCAAAAAGAAAATAATTTCCTCTGTAGTATACAGCTGCTAATAATACTGGAAGGATTAAGAATTTAATAGAAGTAATTTACAAATCTGTTAAACTTTCTGGCACCAGTTGATTTAAAAAAATAAGTAAATAAATAAAAACATTTAATGATTTCCACCGGAGTGCCCCTTTAAAAATATCATTTATGGAAACATTCCATTGCACTGCCTGTACAGTGGTTCTCTCACGTAAGAACCAAATTGATACTTAGAAAGATCTGTCCAATTTTTATCTCCGTAATATATGTACCAGATACTAATATTTATATACTTCTAAATAAGTTACAGACTTTCTTCTGTTTAACTGACAATTTAGTTATTTCATTATCCTTGTGATTTCTTTTTTTCATTACATGTGGTTTGTATTATCCTGGTATACTACTCTCAAGCCCTTTTCCTGTTTTGGGAGGTACAACAACAAACTGGGGAGGTCGCAATGTTACGTACAATACTGGAAAATAAAACTTTAATGGGTGTATTTAGTAAGACTTTTTGCAGTTAAAGGGGTATCCCAGCCCCAGAATCTTTAAGGGAACCTGTCATCACTTTTTTGCTTCCTAAACCACAAGTCATCATGGCATCGTAAGTTTTCTAATTTTTAAATGATGCAATTACAACTGCTACCCACTAGATGGCATATGTGGATATTAACTCTTAGAGCAGCCGTCAAAGAAGTATATTAGGCAGGTGTGCACCCAGACATTCAGAAATGTAAATTGTGGATGGAGGGGGCATGCCTGGCTTTTACTTCCAGTTGCTTCTGTCCACCATAACAGCCAGTGCTGGTAGCCATGGTCCTTCCTCCTTCTGATATCTAATAAGATAATACAATGTGGAGGTTTAGTAGGAGCGCTCAACGTGGGATTGAAAATTTTACCAGGTTCTCTTCTTAGACTACAAAATATACAATTGTACTCAACATTATTGGCACCCTTGATTTATTAGTATTAAAAAAGCAAATATCTTCCGAAATACGTGGATATGTAACAACTGTGGATTCTTATACTGTAATAGCATAGTTACATAGTTAGTACGGTCAAAAAAAGACATATGTCCATCAAGTTCAACCAGGGAATTAAGGGGTAGGGGTGTGGCGCGATATTGGGGAAGGGATGAGATTTTATATTTCTTCATAAGCATTAATCTTATTTTGTTCCATGAATGTATCTAATCCTGTTTTAAAGCTGTTAATTGTTCCTGCTGTGACCAGTTCCTGAGGTAGACCGTTCCATAAATTCACAGTCCTCACAGTAAAGAAGGCGTGTCGCCCCTTGAGACTAAACTTTTTCTTCTCCAGACGGAGGGAGTGCCCCCTCGTCCTTTGGGGGGGGTTTAACCTGGAACAGTTTTTCTCCATATTTTTTGTATGGGCCATTAATATACTTATATACGTTTATCATATCCCCCCTTAAACGTCTCTTCTCAAGACTAAACAATTGTAACTCCTTTAATCGCTCCTCATAGCTAAGATGTTCCATGCCCCATATTAGTTTAGTCGCGCGTCTCTGCACCCTTTCCAACTCCGCAGTGTCCCTTTTATGGACAGGTGCCCAAAACTGAACAGCATATTCCAGGTAAGGCCGTACCAATGCTTTATAAAGGGGGAGTATTATGTCCCTGTCCCTTGAGTCCATGCCTCTTTTGATACATGACAATATCCTGCCGGCATAGCATATCATAGCATATCATCATACTTGGTTGCATAACTTTTGATAACAATGATTGCTTCCAAAAGTTTTTCATACCCATTTGTAAGTTCATTGCACCTCTCGGCTGCAATGTTTGCAGGTTCCTTTGCTACAGGGTTTCCTAACCAGGGTGGCTCCAGCAGCCAAAGGCTGTCCAGGCATGCTGGGAGTTGTAGCAGACGTGGCATTATGCCTGCCACGTCTGCTAGTTTTGGAGGCACCCTGGTTGGGAAACACTGCTTTACCCAATAGCAGATATTAGCTCTCTCCAATTATTTTCACCTGGATTAAAGGGGTACTCCAATGGAATTTTTTTTTTCAAATTAACAAGTGCCAGAAAGCTATTCTGATTTGTAAAGGACTTGTATTTAAAAATCTTTAGCCATCCAGTACTAATCAGCTGCTCTATACTACAGAGAAAGTTGTGTGGTTCTTTCCAGTTTGACCAGAGTGCTCTCTGCTGACACCTCTGTCAGGAACTGTCCAGAACAGGAGGAGGTTGCTATGGGGATTTGCAGCTACTCTGGACAGCTCCTGATATGGACAGAGATGTCAGCAGAGAGCACTGTAGACCTGGGCTCCATTCTCTACAAGAACATGTAACTCTGGACATGAACAGGTCCTTCAGCCACATTCTCTTCAATACCGCACTGCAGGTCTCCAACCCCACACATACTGCAAACCTTTAACCTTTTAAGGACGCTGGGCATATGCACACGCCTTGCATCCCGAGTCCTTAAGGACGTGGGGCGTATGCATACGCCCGTGGGAATTCCGTTCCCCACCACTAGCCGGTTGGGGACCGGACCGGAATGCCTGCTGAAATCATTCAGCAGGCATCCCGGCACATCGCCGAGGGGGGTCCTGAGACCCCCCCATGTCGGCGATCGCAGAAAATTTTCTGCTATTCCAGAACTGATTCTGACCAATGGCAGGGCAGGACAGTGGGTTGCCATGGCAACCCCCCGTTCTGCCCACTCCTGGATGTCGAGGGGATCGTGGGAAGAAGATGGAGGCCGGTACCTGGAGGAGAAGATGCCTGGGGACCCCGGATCGTCGCTGGATCCTGGCTCAGGTAGGGAAACCACGTTGGGGGGAAATGAAAGTGAAAGTAAAGTGATCTTTACTTCTTTACTGTGGCAACCACTAGAAAGGCCAAACTGGGAGTTGTAGTTTTGCAACATCTGGAGGGTCACAGTTTGGAGACCACTGTTACAGAGGTGCCCAAACGGTAGCCCTCCAGATGTTGCCAAACTACAACTCTCAGCATGCCTAGACTGCCCAGGCATGCTGGGAGTTGTAGTTCTGTAACATCTGTCCCTTCAGATTTTGCAATTTTCATGACTTTTTTGAAAATTGCTGCTCTACTTTGAAGCTCTCTAATTTTTTCAAAAAGCAAAAATATGTCCATTTTATGATGCCAACATAAAGTGGACATATTGTATTTGAGAATAAAAATAAAATTTATTTGGAATATCCACTTTCCTTACAAGCAGAGAGCTTCAAAGTTAGAAAAATGCAAAAATGTTCAAAATTTTCATGAAATTTGGGGATTTTTCACCAAAAAAGGATGCAAGTAACGCCGTAAATTGAGCACCAAAATAAAGTAGAATATGTCACGAAAAAACATTCTCAGAATCAGAATGTTCGGTAAAAGCATTTTTGCGTTATTAATTCGTAAGGCGACGGTGGTCAGAATTGTAAAAAAGGGCTCAGTCCTTAAAGGGGTAGTCCAGTGGTGAAAAACTTATCCCCTATCCTAAGGGTAGGGGATAAGTTTGAGATCGCGGGGGGTCCGACCGCTGGGGCCCCCTGCGATCTCTCTGTACGGGGCCCCGGCCCTCCGCCGAGATAGCGGGTGTCGACTCCCGCACGAGGCGGCGGCCGACACGCCCCCTCAATACATCTCAATGGCAGAGCCGGAGATTGCCGAAGGCAGCGCTTCGGCTCTGCCATAGAGTTGTATTGAGGGGGCGTGTCGGCCGCCGCCTCGTGCGGAGGTCGACACGCCCCCTTCCCGCGGGCTGTCGGGGCTCCGTACAGGAGATCACAGGGGGCCCCAGCGGTCGGACCCCCTGCGATCTGCAACTTATCCCCTATCCTTAGGATAGGGGATAAGTTGCTCACCACTGAATCACCACTGGACTACTCCTTTAAGGTGAAAAAGGGCTGCGTCCTTAAGGGGTTAAATAATTAGGCATACATATTTCAACTGAAGTGTAGGAAAGATTTGTGTGTGTGGGGGCAGATTGATCAATGAAGTTGTTTTCTAGTCTTATTCTACCCCTTCTTTGTGGTGATTTTGTCACACTTGAGACCAGTTTATTAAAAAGTCTCATGATATTTAATAAATAATGTATAACTACACAAAACCAGCAAAAATCACCTCACAATGCCTTTTCTGAAGTGGGAGAGGTGTACATTCTTGTTGAGGGTCAGTTCTTGGAAGTGATTGAAATTTTTTAAGCTGTTTTCATCATTCAACCTGATGTATTAGATTTGTAAATTACTTCTATTTAAAAATCTTAATCCTTCCAGTACTTATCAGCTGCTGTATTTTCCAGCAGAAGTTGTAAAGTTCTTATTTGTCTGACCACAGTGCTTTCTGCCGACACCTCTGTCCATGTCAGGAACTGTCTGGAACAGGATAGGTTTGCTATGGCGATCTGCTTGTACTCTGGACGGTTCCTGACATGGACAGAGGTGTCAGCAGAGAGCACTGTAGTCAGACTGAAAAGAACTATACAACTTCCTCTGGAGCATACAGCAGCTGATAAGTACTGAAAAATGTTTAATAGAAGTAATTTACAAATCTGTTTAACTTTCTGGCACCAGTTGATTTAAAAACAAATGTGTCTCCCAGCGGAGTACCCCTTTAAAAGGGAGAGGCAGCTTGTCTGATTTAACTTTGGAATCTTCTAGCTCAAAGGCCAATGTAGACATGGTTCAAAAGTTAGGTTCAAGAGTTAGGTATAGGCTAGGTTTCCACTTTTTTAGTGGCAAAAACAACAATTAAAACGTCCATTCTGTTGCATGGTGTTTTTTGTGTGAAAAAACGCTGCGGCCAGATGTTAGCTGCAAGTCAATAGGGAACTGCAAAATGCCAGATCCACTTGGCTTTTTTAAGTTTGGCATTTTTAAAATCCTTTTGGCGTTCAAAAATGACCTCTTGTTGAGAGAAGACTATGGGAGTGAAAAAATGCCATGTGGGTTTTAACTTTGGCGTTTTTGCAGGCTCTTTTTATTCTTTTTTGGAATTTAGCAATCCAAAAATGTGATGAAGATAACTTTTTTTTATAAAAATTTCGAAGGGTACCATTAAAAAAAAGATACAGTAGTGATGGAAAAAACTGTATTTAAGGAAATGTATCTTTTTTATAACAAATTTTTTAATACATTTTTAAACAGGGATCAATTTATGTGGGCAGGCAACACACTAAAAATGTAGCCGACAATAATGAACATTTAGAAAGGGGGCCATTTAAATGTAAAAATAATATATTTGTTATAATTAATTTTGTTAATTTTTTTTATTAATAATGTATTTTAATGTGTTGAATAAAGTGTGTAACTTTTTTTTTCGAATTTTTATTTATTTTAAGTAGTACTACTATTCCCAGCATGGAACACACTGTTCCCTGATGGGAGTAGTAGTACATGCACTTATTGACAGATCGCCCCGGGTGTCACTTCTGACACCCGTTGCGATCCTCCTGTATAATTGATAGATGCGGGCGGCCGGCCATTCTTCTATGGTCCCCTGCACTGCTGTATATATACACCTATTCATACTTCCAGCAGAGAGCTGTGATTGGCCGGATGTATACACGCCAGTGCAGGGGACCATAGAAGAGCGGCTGCCCGCATCTAGACATTATACAGGAGGATCACAGCGGGTGTCAGAAGTGACACCCGGGGCACCCTTTCCTTAAAGCGCAACTGTCATGGATTTTAACCCCCATAAACTAGCCCTAGGATGACAAAGTTGTTAGAAATCGTAGTTCAAGCTTACCTTTTCGCTGCTTTCTAGCAGCTTTTTATTAAATTCAGCAACAGTCAGATATCCCATGTATGTCAGCGCTTATTCTTCTTATATGCGGGTGGTGCATAAACAGTGCTCGTTCTCCTGTGCCCAGCAGTCATGAGATGCGGGTGGCCACAGCAAGCGCTCTCTCTCTCTGCGAAAGCTCGGTCCCTAAGGCCCTATGCGTGGCATAATGCAGTAGCGGAATGAGCTCATTCCGCTATTACATTATGCCGCCCATGGGGAGCGAGCGCTTGCTGTGAGAGCTGGCCGCCCACATCGCATCACCGCTGTGCACAGGAGAACGGACACAGTTTATTCTTTTACAGTAAAAAACTCGCCACTCACATATAAGAATAAGGGGCCTATGTGTTGCGACCTGTGTGTCAGTCACACAGCGGTCCCAGCGCTGACATACAGGGGACATCCGACTGTTGCTGACTTTCATAAAAAGCATTTTTTAGCCCGGTTAAAGCTGCTAGAAAGCAGAAAAAAGGTATGCTTAAACTGTAATTTCTAAAAACTTTGTGATTCTGGGGCTAGTTTATGGGGGTTAAAATCTGTGACAGCTGCGCTTTAACTGCAGGTACATCTGCTCCCAACATGGAGCCCCTTGGCCCCTTTCTACATTTTATTATTGTTAGCTAAATTTTTTGTCCCCTGCCCGCCCACATAAATTGATCCCTGTTTAAAAATTAAAAATTATATAATTTTTATTTAAAAAAAAGATAAATGTAGTTAAATACCATTTTTATTTTTTTTTTGGTAAAAAAAAAAACAAAAACAAAAAACACAAGTGAAACCTAGCCTCAGTTAGGTTTTTCCAATGTTATTTTAGATATAGGCCTAAAATGCCTTGAAGAACACAGTCATAGACATGCAGGGTAAGTGGCATACTTTATTTTTATTTTTTTTAAAAGGCACTTGCATGTTTTTGGGGGAAGTGTATAAACTTGCGGTCAAGGGGGAGTTACACACTGCGCAAAACAGTCAGCTTGGTTGTTTTCAGCTTACCGGCCACTGCAGACATGTTGAAGGGGACTGGGAAACCAAGTGACCCCTTTGAGGCCTATAGTCTATTCTAAGCATACTGGTTATACCGTCTGTAGGACTTCTTTACTTGGGATTCAGAGCTAATGACTTAAGATGTAAAATATTTTAGTGCTATGAAAAAAAAAAATTTCAGTGTCCTTCAAGGTTTCTATGCAGTGTACACATTGATGTGTTCCTTTCCATTCATTCATCCAACAATTGTAGATGTGGCTCCAACTTTCAGACACCAATATTCAAGTATTACATACAGTATCTCACATAGTGAATACAATCCTAACACTTGTGTAAATATTTTATTATATATTATTATGTAACAACATTAAAGAAATGCTACAATGTACAGTAGTGAGTGCACAGCCTGTATAACAGTGTTTAATGTTGAGACCCGTCAAAATAACTCAACACAGCCATTTATGTCTAAACCTTGGCAATAAAAGCGAGTACACTCCAAAGTGGAAATGTCCAATTTGGGCCCAAAGTGTCAATATTTTGTGTGGCCACCATTATTTTCCAGCACTGCCTTAAGCATCTGGGGCATGTAGTTCACCAGAGCTTTACAGGTTCTCACTGGAGTCATCTTCCACTGCTCAATGACATCATCATGGAGCTGGTGGATGTTAGAGACCTTGTGCTCCCCCACCTTCCATTTGAGGATTCCCCACAATTGCACTATAGGGTTTGAAGACATGCTTAATCAGTCCATCACCTTTACCCTCAACTCCTTTAGTAAGGCAGTAGTCATTTTGGAGGGGTTTGTGATCAGAATCACGTTGAAATACGGCCCTGTGGCCCAGTTTCCGGAGGGCCCTGTGGCCCAGTATGTCACATTACATGTTGGCATTCATGCAGGCCCAGACCACAACACTCCCACCACCATGCTTGTCTGTAGGCAACACACACTTGTATTTGTTTTCCTCACCTGGTTGCTGCCCGACATGCTTGACACCATTTGACCCAAATAAGTTTATTTTGGTCTCATTGGACCACAGGACATAGTTCCACAATCTAAGTCCTTAGTTTGCAGCAAACTGTTTGCGGGTTTTCTTGTGCATCATCTTTAGAAGAAGCTTCTTTCTGGGAAAACAGCCCAGTTTCAGGGTTATGTCATGACTATCTTCTTATAGATGAGGCCATCTTTATGTAAAGCCACATATTTTTTATTTTATTTTAAATCCTCAGAGAGTTCTTTGTCCTTAGGTGCCATGGCGAACTTTCAATGTCCAAAATGAGAGAGTGTGAGAGCGATAACACCAAATCAATCAAGTATTGCAAAGAAACAAATAAAAAGGGCACTCACCAGCGTCTTTCTTGCGTCAATGTTCTTTCATTCAGTAAATGGAAAAACCATCAGTGCTTATAGTATGGAACACACAACATGTAGCGGAGGTGTTCTCTGGGTGACTGTGCGGTTTCCTGCTCGATCAGCGATTCGAATGGCCCAGGTGAGTTTTCTGTTTATTCTTTTCTTCGCAAGGCTTGTTTGATATAGACTCTACCTGGTGATAGCAGTGAGCACCATCCCCATGCTATTCGGTGCTGTCTGTCTAAACTGGGATATCGCACCACCTGGCTTGGAATTAAGCTACAGCAGTGCAGAGTGCTTTTCTTGGTGTGGGACTTTGATAACACCAAGACACCTTCTCACCAATTACACCTGACACCTTGAAACACTAATGAGCCAATGACACCAGGAAGGGCAAAATGGCCAATATTGCCCAATTTGGAAATTTCTACTTAGACGTGTACTCACTTTTGTTGCTAAGGTTTACAGGGAACAAAATGTTAAACATTGTCATATTGTGCACTCACTACTTTACATTGTAGCAGAGTGTTATTTCTTCAGTGTTGTCACCTAAAAATAATAAAATATTTCCAGAAATGGGAGGGTTGCACTCACTTATGTGAGATATTATACATAAATGGCAGCAACAAGAACAATGCTAAAGATGTAGATTTCAAATATAATAGAAAGATGCATTGGAATAATTACACATAAGACCACTTTATTGAAACCATTTTATCTGTTTGTTTAGGGAACACAGTAACCAATACCTGGAATCATCAATCTATTCTATATGGTATGTAGATCAGCGGACTGGGCAAGAAGCCAGGCATATCACTTCTAGCAGTGTCACAACACAACTTTAAGTATCCATCCTGTTAAGATTATTGTTTTGGTTAAGAATAACAAACACGACAAAACAGCAGATTAGACTGGTCAGAGACGTTTCCACTCACCAGGTTACATTCACTTGCATACCTTGTTCAATGCAAGGTCCAAAAAAAAAAAAAAAACACAAAACAAAAAACACTGTGCCAATAAGTCGCTGAAGAAGATTTATCAGTTGGGCAGAAGTTATGGTAACATTCCAAGTATTATGTGTAACTTATGATGATGGGTGGACTTAATGAATCCTACAAATGATAAAGCCCTGTTCACATCTGGTTTTGCACCTACATTGGGCAAGGTCCTTACTTATACACTAAACAAGTCCATTGTCAGATTGAGGCCAAAAAATTGTCTTTTTGGTCTCTTTTTGGCCAAAGTATGGAACAGCATAGTAGAGTACACTATTTCATACCTCCAGGAACTAATAAAAGTAGAATTTAAACATGTTGGCCTATAGGTGACAGATGCCTAAGTATGGCAGCTTTCTGAACCAGAAGTAAAAATACATTCTTACCCTCTTCCTCCTAAGGTTCGTCCAGAGAGGGGGTGCTACAGACAGCCATCTGACAAACACATTTTGAATGTAAATGAAGTAAGCAGTAACACAACTCTGGAAGTCGCTCAGGAAGAGTGGAAACAAGATTGACTTCCCCAGGGAATTTCTGATGATTTAACAATCCCTATATGGAGAGGTACCATAAATACAATATTCATATACAGTAACTATCCACATGTGGACAGTTACATCATTAGACCCTTCACAGTGCCTTCTTCTCGGAGCAGTCCGCATATCCTACTGTATATCTTTACAGTGAGACTCGCTACTCCTTCCACCTAAGGTATATTAGTGGTCCTCTGCATGTATATATACTTCCAATGAAAGGCCAAAATGTTATGTTAACAAGGTCTCACGCTTTTCTAGTTCTGGGATTTACAGAAGGTAACATTACTGTAAATGCCAAATACAAAACAATGTTATACCCACAGATGATTATCAGGTTTGTGCTTTACATAAAGAGGTGAACACTTGGTGACAACACAAGTAAAGAAAATGGCAAGTCAGCGATAAATTGGTAGGAGTTGTGAAAGCCAGGCAAGTCATGGACACAGCACTGCTAATACCATTCAAACATGAGCAGTGAATACTGATGTGTGAATCCCTGTTCACCATACCACAAGGTTCCAGGACATACAAAAATCATCAAGCCAAGGAAACAGATACTGTATAAAACTGCATGTGAAAAACAAAAACAAGTGAATGCATAATAAATGTAGATAGAACCTGATAGTGCAGACAGGTAACAAATCCAATTCTGAAAGATAACATTTACTACAAACCCAGTTATCATATGAAACCCAAATAAAGGGAATTCTTATTGATAAAGGTTTAGGGTCTAGTGCTGATGACTTAAGTGGCAGATACAAATCCAGGCTCGGAATACAAAGTAACGATGGTGCTGTACATGGTGATGCTTTCTGAAGAGGCATTTGGCAACAGGACAGTTCTGGTAGACATCAGTTTTTAAAACCAAGACACAAAAGGCACCTTGACAAGGCGTTCTCTGGAGAGATAACATGTTAAAATCCTTATGGCAAGAGGATAAGCAGTTGTGTTCTTAAATAATAACTTTTTATGCAAGGCATAAATACTGATGAAGATCTTATTAAATTGGCTCTGGTTTCAGTTTTTCTGCTAGGAAGTCGTTGACGAAATTCTCCACAATATCTGGCGTTATTTCCTCCACGTCCATGACATACTTTGCTCGGGCAGACATGTCTAGTATGGTCAGCAGAGGTGCAGCTTCTGGGAGGTTAGTGAAATCCCTCAGGGAGTCCGTCATGTCATCCTGAAAGTGTAAACACATATATTATTTCCCTCAGTCTGGTATTTCTTACTGTTAAGACGTGTTCAAACATAGAATAGCAAAAAAAAAAAAAAAAAAAGACCTCAGTAGCAACAATACCTCAGTAGCCACTACATAGGTACCCTTTAAATTGTTCACCTTTCTGTGTATATACTCAGCATCACTGAATACTACAGGTTAATGGTAAGGACACACTGAATTTTTTTTCCAACAGGTCCCTCATACTTGCTGTTGCTATGGCGACAAATTAAGTCCCTACAGAGCTGTATTAATTCATGAAGCATCATAACAGGAAAAAAAAATCATATTTATGGGTAAAAATAAAAAACGAAGCAGAACCTTAGATTCAATCACGAAAACTAAATGTAAGCATTAACAATCCTGGATGTGCAGAAAACATACACGCCATTATACTTGTGCCTACATTCACAAAGCCTCACAAATGTGTTTAAAAAAAGTAAGAAAAATGTCCTCATAAAGCCCTATAGCAGAGAAGAGAATAAGCCTAAATGTGGCATTATCCTTATTATTATTGGAAGGGAGGTGATAACATGAACATAAATTCTTGCACCACCCCCTGTGGTCCCTGGAAGGCGGTATGGGGAAGAGATGACCGTAACAGTTCTGACTAGAAGCTAGTAAGATGGACATTTTTGTGTTATGCATAGACCATTTTCTCACACGGTTTGTTGCTAAGAAACAGGAACTGTAGATTATTGCACTGTACTTAACAAGTAAACTTAACTTTACATAGTAGCCATGTTAAAGCGTTCACATGTCATCTAGACATGTGAAAAGGTATTAGTCATGAGACCACTGCGATTGGGAGTTATAGCCAGGTGAATCAGACGGCAGCACGCTTCACTCCCCGGCCGGCTTCCCAATTTGACTGATGCCCTCTATAGACTATAATGGAGCCCATCAGCCAGATTTTGTGGCCAACAGGCAGGCGAAGCGCACTACAATACTCGTGATCACAGTAGGTCATAGACAAGATAAAGGAAATCTGTCATCAGTGCCACCCGCACTAACCTGTTGGTACAGGCTGGTATTGCGGGTGACAATGATAACAATACTTACCTGCCCCCGTTACATGCTCCTGTTCACTTGATATCCTTTTCATTCATGCAGCAGGCTTGGAGCACGGGCAGCGCTTCAGGAGCATGCTGATCTCACAACTGTTGCTTCCTCCAGCCTACTCTCAGTCAGGTCTAGTGGAAAACCAGCAGCGGTGAAGTCCGCGTTCTCCTGGAGCTCTGCACATGCACCAAGCCTGCGGCCTGAACAAGGAGGATATCGGGCAATTGGGACAACGGATAAGGGGTAGGTAAGTATTGTTATCATCAGTGTCACCCACACTACCAGCCTGTACCAACAGGTAAGTGTGGGTGACAATGATGACACAGAGTGTACAAGTCCCGCAATGCTACTGCGCTCACTCACCTTGCCGGGGATATCTATTACACTCTGATGTTGAAGAGGGAGAAGGGCGGAAGTGCGGACTGACAGGCTTCAGATGACGTCAAGCCTGCTGGGCCACGCCCCCTTCCTCCCTCGCTCACGGCAGGAGCCTGAGCAGCCACAGGGGATCTAAAAAAGGTATTTATATGGGGTTTTGGGTAAAAATATAGACAGGGATAGAGTCAGCAAGAGTCAGGGACAGATTGGGGGGAGGGATTAGGGACAGCTTAGTTGATGATAGGTACTCTTTAACTTCACGGCTCTGTGCCTGACAAAGCAGCAATACTGGCTTATTAAATTTAAGGATTTAACTAATACAAAGCACAAATTTGGCAGACAAAAGGAGAAAGAAAAATCAAAAATTACAAATAACATTTTCATGGATTACAGATTAAAAGTTTAAAAAAACAAAGTTGGAATACTAATCTTATTACAAAGATTGGTCACAACATTACAACCACCTGCCTAATAAAGTGTATTTCAAATCCTGGAAATAAACAGCACCCTTGAATCTCTGCACCAACTCAAATTCAATGTCTTATTCTAAGTCACAAAAGTGTAGTCAACTGAACGCCACAAAAACGCAGTCTAACATGTTGCGATTCATTGCAATACTAGATCCTCCCTCCACATTAATTCACACACCCCTTCGGACTTGCAGATAACTTAATCAGCGAGTATGTGTATGTGGACTGACACCCTACCTGTACTGATCACAACACAGGACCCACACTGGGACAGCAGTGCCTGGCCTTCTTTTCTCACAGTATATATATATATATATATATATATATATACATACATACACATACATACATATACACACACACACACACACACACACATTAACAAAGTGCATACTGAATTCAAAAGTGCTTTACTCAGTAATACTCAAACATAAAATTGTAAGCACTTTAAAACCCACAGCATCATGGCTATCTTGCGTAACCTTGGTTTTGCCCTTGCGAATACTTCAAAAGCATAGACTTAATGCTAGTTCTCATTTCTTTCATGCTGCTACTGCTGCTAGTGACTGCTGGGCGTGAACCCAATGTTTAACATCATATTGCATTTAAAAATCATACATATAAAACAAATACTGTATGCACAAATTTAATTAGCAAAATAGAAAAATCGCATTAAAACACATAGGGGGAAATTTATAAAATTTGTGTAGAGGAAGAGTGGTGCAGTTGTCCATAGCAACCAATGATATTGCTTCTTTCATTTTTCAAAGGCCTTTTTAATATGAAAGAAGCAATCTGATTGGTTGCTGTGGGCAACACCATTTTCATAAATTTCCCCTACTCTCTTTGAAATTAGATAAACTCACCATCCCGATGTGCTGGCTGACACCAAACTTAAAAATCAAATAGGAAGCTAAAAGGGCAAAATCCAAGTTGGACGATATAGCCTGCAGGTAATACACTTGTGATAAGCGATTACAATTTTAGGTTTGTATTACTGAATACATGTAGCACTTTGGTAGGAATTCTGCACTATGTCTACATGCTCACTTTCTAGATTATAGTATATGATAGAAGACTTTCAGAGATGTGGGGAGCAATGAATTGATGAAGTCATCTACAAGTCCAAAGGATTGTTTACATTGAAGTAGAGGGAGGACCTCTGACTGCAACGAACCACAACTACCTGCACATTACTGACTGAGGATAAGACATCAGGGAGAATAAATAAAATGTTTTTTTCCAATATTCCGATCAGGCATTTTTTATTCCAGTTCTTACACTTCCCAGAAAAAGCTATTTAATCTCCCTACTTGTCAGGGCAGCTGCAGCTGTGTCCTCCATTATATGAGGAATTAAAGCTGCATGTAGATCTACAAGAAATGCATGTTTTAATATGCAGGTGCTCCACTTTTTCACATGACGCCTGCCAAAATTTAATAGACAGAAAATTATTCACAGAAATTCACTACAGTGAATAAATGAGTTTCAAACAAGCAGATTCCTCATTTTTAATGAAAAATAGTTTCATCCATCAGTAAATTGTAAAATAATTAAATCATTTCATTTTTACTGTGCTCTTTTTCACCTGTTTTTTTGTTTTTATTCTCCTTATTGTCTGTGAGTGTATGCAGAGCTCCAAAGGTAGTACCTATTTATAGATTTGGAAACATTTTATGGAGAAGGATCCTTTTGGACTGGATCAGCCGTGTAGAGCTTTGAAATGCTCAGCATTAAAGAAAATATGTAATCGGTGTTACCCGTAATAACCTGTTAGTACAGGTATGTAGTGCAGGTGACATTGATGATAACGATACTTACCTATCCCCAAATTGTGGTCCATTCTTCTGTTATCTTCCTTATTACCATGTATCGGTGGGGCTAGGGCCAACTAAATCAGTTGGCACTAGGAACACACGTACATTGCAGTCCCCATAGATGGCGATGCATTCCAGGTGGATTCCGCCAATAGAATGAGAAAGATCACTCTGTCAACAACTGAATTTGGAAAGTCCGCAGCTGGATTTCTGTAGAGTGCATTGGAATCCCATTGCCAGCAATGGAATTCTGCTGCACCGGAATTTCCGAGTGGAATTTTACTCTAGCCTAACTCTTTTTCTTCTTCCTTAAAGAGTACCTCATGATTTTATTAAATTTGATAATCCTCCAAGTTTACTCCCCCTATCATGATAAACCACCCCCTGGCTTTATTTTTATTATTTGTTAGTTTTCTACCTTGATATTGCTCTGTAATTTCTGCTCAGTCATATTCATAGACTGGGAACCATACGGGGGAGAACTTCCTCCCTCACTCTGCTACACACAACCCAGAGCAGTTCAGCATTTCCTGCTTTTGGGCTCCTGCCAGGCCAGCAGGAGTCCAAAGTCTGTGCAAAAGATGGGGAAAAATGTGCTCTGGACAGGTAGGGAGACACCTAGTGGCAGCTTTTTAAAACACAAATAAAACATAGAAAACTTAATTTTTTTAAACAAAGTACATTAGAAAGATTTTTATTTGAGTGCAATAGCAAAAATTGGTTTTAATGAGAGTGCTCTTTTAAACCATTCTAGAACAATTTTATCAGTGTGGGACACAGATTCTCCTTCTGAAAAAAGGCTACTGCCAATAATGAATATGGTGACCATGAATGGGTGTACTTGCTTAAAAATTATTTTTAGGATAAGTGTTACGTGTCAAAATAAAAATCTACATGAATGTCAGGACATGAGGTTTCTCATAAGAACATTGCCCAAAACACTCAGGAGCGGTTCTTCTATAGAGTACCCTGGTATAATTTCTACCCCACAAAAGCAACGTGCACACACAACCATTGACGCTAGGGCTGCAACGACTATTCGATGAAATCGATAAAATTCGATAATGGGATTCGTTGTCGACGAATCCCGTTATCGAATAATTGGCCGATTCGTTGGCGCCGGTGGTCATACGGCTGGAGCGGTCAGACACTAGCCCGCACCCTCTGTTCATCAAGTCCCTGTCCCACCCTCTGCTGACCCACTGCTTACCAATCACACGTGCAGGGCTGGTTCTTCACCTTTCATAGGGGCGATAATCCCGTGCACCAAATTCATCAAGTGGCCTGCGACTTTTGATGAATTTGGCACAGGGAGTTTAAAACCAAGGCAACTTTACATGACTAAAGTAGTAAAAATAGTAGACAAAAATTTAGGAGTTCCCCTCAAAATCCTTTATTACAAACTTTGCTTATTTTCTCTTCTACATCTTTTTCCCCCCCATATAGTGCTGACTGCAGTGTCCTGTTTACAATAAAATCTGTCAGAGAAGCTGCATGTTGGTACAGTCTCCAGCCCTCTCCTACATCTAAGAGGAAAGCAAAAAAAAAAAAAATAAATCAATAGTTATCCAAATACTTTACATCAGATCTGGCAATGCTGCCTGTATCGAGAAATTATTTTATAATGCAATCACACTTCTTTGCACTAGAGGGTATCATCAGCCACTTTTCCCAGACTAGGCAAGGGGCAGTGCCAGGACAGTACTCTGAAAGCCGAGAACATGGTGAGAGACAGAGAACAGGAAATTCCAGGAAAAAGTACGTAGATATACAGACAACACCTCTATGGGGGATGTAATGGGCTTTGTGCCAGTTCAAATGCCATATATCAATAAGGATTGCTTTGTAGAAGTGGTGCGCTTCATTCAGTCTGCCCATCAAAAAGGGATGAGTTCAGCTATCTGAGTGCCTGCAAATTAGTTACAGAATCCAGCACTAAAACACTATAAAAACCAAGAGCTTTGTGTAATGTGTGTTCCCAGCTACAAACTGTGAGAAGCATCAGATTTGTTTACTGCGTCTTCTAAACAATGACCACATCCACAGCTCAGTGCCATCTGCATTATCAGAGGCATAGCAATATGGCCAACAATGCTGCTATTCTAGAAGGCTCCGCTGCTCTAGTTAGATCATGTCAGTGCCAGGGGGATTATCACATCTCACTAGAGACCATACAGAATACACTGTTTATAAGGACATTATTAAAAGCAGGGTTTTCATGGAGGGCACACACTGTTCTGCATACAGTATGTATACATAATTCCACTAATGTTTCTATATAGTTATAGACTAGTAAAACATAAATTATGGCTTTGAAACATATTCCATCATTTACTTCTACTGTGATGTTAAATAATCAAATAGAAAAAGACTAAAGACTAAGGAGGAGACCTATGAGATCCTAAAAGTCTCCCTAAACAATGTATTATATGGTGATTTTTCCTTACTGCAAGTGTTTTCAAAACTATAAAAATACATTTTACCTCCATTTTTTTTTTACCCTTAGCAATTTTATTTGTTTATGCACCGCCTTTCAAGAGCTATAACCTTTTTATTTTTCTGTTAATATACCCATTTATAAGCTTGTTTTCTTACATGACAAGTTGTGCTTTTCAATAGCACCATTTTGCGGTACATGATTTAAAAAAATTTTTTTTTACACTACCTTTATCTTTTGTTTTGGAGGCAGACAGAAAAAAATACAGCAATTCTGGCATCATTTTACCATGAGGGATAAATAAAGAAATAATTTTATAGCTCATGCCGTTATCTATGTTTATTTTTCATATAAAAATGTATTTTATAAGGAGAAAATGGGGGGGGGGGGGGGTGTTTAAATGATAAAATAATATTTTGTTAACCTACTCTTTATTAGTCACACAAGTGGGCTTTCACATGCCATCTTCCGATTGTGCTGTAGTGCAATGAATCATCCTGTAAACAGGCACCGCTGAGTAGGTGCAACTACATGCCGTACCTGGGGCCTTCATTAGACCTTCTGCTGCTATGTATACAAACCTTGTGCCAGAGATCATGTGGCCCGTGTGCAAATGGGGTGAAAAATGCCCAAAATTCACTTAGATGCCCTAATCCCAATTTGACTATGGCATCTAATGGGTTAAACTAAAACTGATATTTTGCACAGGAGACCAATGCTGGGATACTTCGGCCTAGCTGACATCCCAGTTTGAGTTTATCGTATGATCTGCTATCATATATTATAAAGCTGAACATACACATAAGATAAATGGAATGCCAAAATTGTCGGATATCTCACACTCTTCTCTCTCCACTTGTTTTAGTGTGGTAAGGGTGTGATGAAGGGCAGATGTTATTACCCTAGGGGGAAATGGCATTAACCCCTTCTGTTTATGACACCAGGGTGTGGCTATCCTCTACACAACCCCAGGTTCGGCCACTGGTTCCTGGGCTAGGCGTGGTGCAAATAATCACTCCGATGCAAAGTTACGGAACAATGGCAGCTTTACTGAGGAGATGACCAGTGACTTAACCTCTTAAGGAACAAGCCCATTTTAACCTTAAGGACCAGACCAATTTTATTTTTGCGTTTTCGTTCTTTTTTTTACGCATGCGGCGATACCAAATATGTTTATAAAGAAAAAATTACGCTTTTTGGGGGTAAAATGGGAAAAACTGACAATAATTTTTTTATTGGGGGAGGGGATTTTTCACTTTTTTTTTACTTTTATTTTTACATCTTTCAACTTTTTTTTCTAAACTTTTTATGTCCCAATAGGGGACTATCTATAGCAATCATTTGATTGCTAATACTGTTCAGTGCTATGTATAGGACACAGCACTGATCAGCATTATCGGTGATCTTCTGCTCTGGTCTGCTCGATCAGAGACCCTGGGAGACGGCCGGAGCCAGGTGAGGGGACGCCATGCTGGATGATCGGATGGCCGCAGTAGCGCTGCGGGCGATCCGACCATCCATTCAAAGTACCGCACTGCCGTGATCTGTATTGATCACGGCATCTGAGGGGTTAATGGCGGACAACCACGCGATCGCGGATGTCAGCCATTACCGACGGGTCCCCGGCTAATGCTAGCAGCCGGAACCTGACGTGTATGACGCGAGCACTGTTCCAATGCTCGCGGTCATACACAGGACGTAAATGTACGTCCTGGTGTGCGAAGTCCCGCCAAACCAGAAAGGACATTTACATCCGTGGTCGTTAAGGGGTTAAAGGGGTAATCCACTGGAAAACTTATTTTTTTTTAATCAACTGGTGCCAGAAAGTTAAACAGATTTGTAAATTACTTCTATAAAAAAATCTTAATCCTTCGAGTACTTATCAGCTGCTATGATCCACAGGAAGTTCTTTTCTTTTTAAATTTCCTTTCTGCCTGACCACAGTGCTCTCTGCTGACACTTCTGTCCATTTTAGGAACTGCCCAGAGTAGGAGCAAATCCCCATAGAAAACCTCTCCTGCTCTGGACAGTTCCTCTACACAGGTTTTGATAAATTTCTCCCTATAACTCTACAAAAGCTGGTAATTGTTTCCAAAGCCTGTGAAATGTCAACCCAAAAAATAGTTGAATATCTTCCTGCAATATTTCTTCCAGTACAATTCATACATAAAATGTCCTATACATGACATTATTAGTAAACCACTTTAAAGTAGAAGTATTGTGCAGAAAAACGTATCCCCTATCCAAAGGATAGGGGATAAGTTTCAGATCACGGGGGTCCGAATGCTGGGACCCCCCCCCCCATGATCTCCTGCACAAGACCTCAGCTATCCCTGGAAAAGAAAGCGGAGATTGGCTCTCCAATAGAGATGCATGGAGGGGGCGAGCTGGGGTCCCATGCAAGAAATCGCGGGGGTCCAAGTGGTCAGACCCCCGCGATCTATAACCTATCCCCTATCCAAAGGATAGGGGATTAGTTTTTCTGTGCCATATATCTACTTTAATGGCTTATTTTATGAGGAGTTATTTGTACAACTAAGAAGCCTTGGGCTGCAGACACCTCACAACACAAATTCCTGCTTGGAATTTTCTCAGGTTCAGATGTTCAAACAGTTGTGCATACATTTTTGGTGCCAATATTGCAATGGATGAGCAGTGATCATGAGGTAACATACTAGAACAATTTTGTTTCTTTTTTCCCAAAAAAATTTATTGTGCTATTTTGAATTATGTGGTTCATATACTCTGCATATACTATTTGTTTCCCTACAATAGGCGGGATTTACCTAAACTTTTGCAAAGGAATTTAAAAAAAAAAGTTGTCTATGTGGACTAGATTCCAGCTCATTTTTATCTGAGGCCCTAAGTTAAATATAAGCAGTAAATAGTTTCTCTTCCTCAATTTTTCTATTTTACTAGTTTTGCTCAATTCACATCAATGTCTTCATTACAACACTGTATGAACGCTACTCTTTGAAAGAGATATGAGGACAAGAATTGGAATTATGGTAGTACAGCAACCTCAGGCGTCAAACCTATAACTTCACATTCTATAATTCTTACACTGTAGATCTCCTTTAATGTGATTCTTGGGGTTCAGTGACTTTATGCCATATACTGCATGATATAGCAGTAGCACAGATAAGCAATAGCTGATGACAAGCAAGAGCTCTAGGTTGGATGGAGATGAAGTGAGGACACTGACGATGAGGCTTAGCCCCCTGTTAGTCACATAATGGTCTAGCAGCATGACTGCGTAATCCTGATATGAAATATAATGTGCTCCTCCTATTTTTAAACTTATTTCCTCTATAGCTGGACTGTACTGCTAAAAAGAAACAGATGTGAACAGTAATGCAAAATCATTCCTATGCCGACTGAATAATGTGATAGATCGCAGACATGGAAAAGTGAAGAGAGTTCTGCTGAACAGAACAGGTTTATCGCTCTTCCTGTTCTATTCACATCACTTCTTGTCTGCAAATTTTGAAGAAAATAGGCAGGATGAGCTACAATTTCACGGAATATGTACAATTTCAATTACACATGCCAAAGTATACATTCATGTACTGCATATGGTGCAGCAACAATTTTAAAGGAATGTAAATTTGAATATTTCTGCTGCCAGAACAAAGAGGAAATCTGTCCATTTGGCAGAAAGGCCGTAGATGACATCTATTTGCCATGTAGAAAAGCTATTCCAATTATAGGTAGCAGGGGAAACACTGGCTACATAGACATTCAGCAACATGACTATACTGGCCTGTACCTGTTCAGGGACAGAACATTAACGCACATATATCTTTTTATTCATATCACCTGCACGGAAATCCTAACTGACTTAAAAGATTCCAATACTCCAGTATTTATACCCCAAAAGTGAATTCCAGTGCTCCATAATCATAAATCCTGGCAGACTGTCTTGTTTATCTCCCAAACTTATAGAAATTTAGAAATTATGCTACAAGTTATAAAGCTACTTGGACAATTTATTCAACAAAGTAAGAATATGGACAGTAATTACAGTGAAGCTGTACATTATAGAAAAGGTTATATAATGTATTATATCAAATATTCTATACATTATTAGAACTATTAGTTTAGGTAAGCCTGGACAAAATGCACTGTAATTACTGCAGGCCTAAGGGATGGTGCATGAGACAGGGATTGTATGCTCTGGGTTTTTTAATAACACAACATAGTGTATATATTTTGTAAAGTGTTCCCCTAAAATGTAGATAATTGGATGCAGAATATATAAAATGTTGAATGGAAATCAAAAAGATGTAATAACAGGCTGCCAGACAGAAATTGCATGTACCTGTTCAGGGACAGAACATTAACGCACATATATCTTTTTATTTATTTATGTACATACATATTTATATTACATATATATATATATATATATATATATATATATATATATAAATATATATATGGATACAGATACAATAAGTAGACTTTAATTCTAGCAAATTGTAAATGGCTCCTTCGGCTTTTCACTTAGGAATCTTAATCTCTAGCATTATGGGCAGAACAGAGCGCTGTCAAGACAAAGCAAAGTCTGCATAGATAAATGACCATAAGGGTGTACATCTGGTTTAAGGAATGTAGAGATGTGACTATGCTTTGCAACTTAAAGAAACAAATGTAGAAAGAGACTTGCTCAGATATAAAGAATATTACTAGATTTTAAACAGTTTTTAGTCATAAAAATATGAAACAATTATTACGCTATGTTTAAATATGAAAAATAGTCTGTGTTCATGGTATATATCAGCATACTAACAAAACAATAAGCCAATGTGTACAGCAGCCTACCGATGCTAGGTCCACTGAGTTCAATGGACTAAATGTAGTATACCAGTGACTACATTCGGTCCATTTTAACCTCTTCAAGACGCCGGGCGTATGCATACGCCCTGCATCCCGAGTCCTTAAGGACGTGGGGCGTATGCATACGCCCGTGGGAATTCCGGTCCCCGCCGCTAGCCGGTTGGGGACCGGACCGGGATGCCTGCTGAAATCATTCAGCAGGCATCCCGGCACATCGCCCAGGGGGGTCCTGAGACCCCCCCATGTCGGCAATCGCTGAAAAATGCATGTCAATTCAGACATGCGATTTTCTGCTATTCCGGGCTGATCGGGTCTCTGGTGACCCGATCACCCAGAAAATAGAAATGATTGGAGCTGTCAGTGACAGCCCCGATCATCCTGAGGGCTAGGAGCGAGGTTGCAGTGCTGCGATCTCCTCCTATCCCCTGCCATTGGTCAGAACTGATTCTAACCAATGGCAGAGCAGGACAGTGGGTTGCCATGGCAACCCCCCGTTCTGCCCACCCCTGGATGTCGAGTAGAACATGGGGAGACGATGGAGGACGGTACCTGGAGGAGAAGATGCCTGGGAACCACTGATCGTCGCTGGAGACTGCAAAGATCCTGGCTCAGGTAGGGAAACGAAGGTGGTGGTGGTGATGGGGGGGGGGGGGTAATGAAAGTGAAGTGATCTTTACTGTGGCAACCACTAGGAAGGCCAAACTGCAACTGCCAGCCTGGGCATGCTGGCAGTTGTAGTTTTGCAACATCTTGAGGGTTACAGTTTGGAGACCACTGTTACAGCGGTGCCCAAACGGTAGCCCTCCAGATGTTGCCAAACTACAACTCTCAGCATGCCTAGACTGCCTAGGCATGCTGGGAGTTGTAGTTCTGTAACATCTGTCCCTTCAGATTTAGCAATTTTCATGACATTTTTGAAAATTGCTGCTCTACTTTGAAGCCCTCTAATTTTTTCAAAAAGCAAAAATATGTCCATTTTATGATACCAACATAAAGTGGACATATTGTAATTGTGAATAAAAATAAAATTTATTGGGAATATCCATTTTCTTTACAAGTAGAGAGCTTCAAAGTTAGAAAAATGCAAAATTTTCATGACATTTTGGGATTTTTCACCAAAAAAAGGATGCAAGTAACGCTGAAAATTTACCACCAAGATAAAGTAGAATATGTCACGAAAAAACAATCTCAGAATCAGAATATTCGGTAAAAGCGTTTTCGAGTTATTAATTCGCAAAGCAACGGTGGTCAGAATTGCGAAAAAGGGCTCAGTCCTTAAGGTGAAAAAGGGCTGCGTCCTTAAGGGGTTAAGCAGATACTGATATTTCATAGAACACATGGCCGTGCTATTGTGGAATACAAAATAACAGTATACACCAAACTTGGACCAAACATAGTCACCAATAGACTACATTTGGTCCATAAAACACAATGGGGGAGATTTATCAAAACATCTCCAGAGGAAAAGTTGCCCAGTTGCCCATAGCAACCAGATTGTAAAATGAAAGAAGCAGAGACCTTGTTAAAAATGAAAGAAGCAATCTGATTAGTTGCTATGGGCAACTTTTCCTCTGGACAAGATAAATCTCCCCCAATGGATCTGGCGTGATGCTGCCTACCATACTTAAGAACCTTCAAAAAATGAGGTGGAAGCAGCACTCCAATATAGAAAGTAAACGTGATTTATTCACTCATCTTTATACAGCGAGGTTTCAGCATACCAATAAAGCCTTTCTCAAGCATATTTTGGCTTTATTGATAAGCTGAAACGTCGCTGTATACAGATGAGTGAATAAATCACGTTTACTTTCTATATTGAAGTGCTGCTTCCACCTCCTTTTTTGGATATTACATTGGGAGTTGGTCTGCTCCCGAAGCTGAGCACCCAAACGGATCTTGAATCCTGCCACACGGTGCTTCTCCTTTTTACCTTTTATACTTTAGCCAAAAGGAATACTCCAACAGGTTCTAAAGTCATACATGCCATTTTTCAAGCAGCTTTAAACTTTTCCTTTTTATGTATCAACTTCATACTATGTCTCAAAAAGGAGCATCAAAAACTATGATGGTCGGTTCAAAAGGACAACAAACTACATAATAGTAGGAAACATCATTATAACTTTAGTTTCAAACAGAATTGGTTTATTGAAACTTGGCAGATAGAGATTGTAGCAACATTAACTGGGATGAAATGTAAGTTTATAACGCTATCTAAAAATAGAGTAGGTTGTTTCCAGTTGGTAGCCAGCAGCCAATAAAATTCATTGAGATGGTTTAAAAAGCCTATTAGACATACAAGACGGATGTTCGCTCAGCAGACAGGAAATAAGTGGGCCTAAGGGGAAAAGGAGCCCCAGTAATATCTCTTTGTAGAGAGATTACATTATCCCAAAAGATCTGACTACCAGACAGCTCCACCAAATGTAGTGCATGGATCCTAGTTGAGAAAAGCATTGGAAATATAGAGGGGATTTTGTGAGAATAATAGAATGCAGGGGCACTGTGAGATAATAAGATATGTTAAGTATCTTTAATGAGGCTAATGCTAATGGCATCATAGAGATAACGTAGTGTGGTCCTCCTCCGAGCGGGTCATAAAGAGAGTAGACCGTTACATAAGGGAGAATACAGTGCAAAAAGAGATTCAAATGGGAAAAGGAGACCCCCAAGTATCTAGGGGCTGAAGAATGCATTAAAAAAAATTTGAAACCTACTTTAAACCCTTTTACAGGTCTCAAAATTATATAATCTATTCAGGTTCTGAGAAGTCGTCAACATGTTGGCCAGGGACAAAAGAAAGGATTAGACAATAGTGGAGTCATTGGGAATGACTGGAGGTGAGGGAAAGAAAGGCTATCTAGTTGTTTGTGATAGTTCATCACTACACATGATGTGAGGAGGTCTATTCTGCCAAATAAAAGGAAAAATTTC
The DNA here is from genome assembly GCF_029499605.1 of Hyla sarda. NCBI lineage: Eukaryota > Metazoa > Chordata > Amphibia > Anura > Hylidae > Hyla > Hyla sarda. Next base: position 249,184,477 of record NC_079190.1, on the reverse strand, counting down.
ATTTTGGAGAGCTTGTTAGGTCAGCAACAGGGACAGGCATAGTGCAAAAGAAAATACAGACGACATGTTAAGACCACCGCCTTAATCAAATGGACCCTACCTATCCAAGATAGATAAGGCAAGTCCCAGTTGCATAATTCCGTCCTAATGGAACTACACTGCTCAAAAAATAAAGGGAACACTAAGATAACACATCCTAGATCTGAATGAATGAACTAATCGTATGAAATACTTTCATCTTTACATAGTTGAATGTGCTGACAACAAAATCACACAAAAATTATCAATGGAAATCAAATTTGTCAACCCATGGAGGTCTGGATATGGAGTCACACTCAAAATCAAAGTGGAAAACCACACTACAGGCTGATCCAACTTTGATGTAATGTCCTTAAAACAAGTAAAAATAGTGTGTGTGGCCTCCACGTGCCCGTATGACCTCCCTACAATGCCTGGGCATGCTCCTGATGAGGTGGTGGATGGTCTCCTGAGGGATGTCCTCTCAGACCTGAACTAAAGCATCTGCCAACTCCTGGACAGTCTGTGGTGCATCGTGGCTGTTGTGGAGGGAGCGAGACAAGATGTGCTCAATCGGATTCAGGTCTGGAACGGGCGGGCCAGTCCATAGCATCAATGCCTTCCTCTTGCAGGAACTGCTGACACACTACAACCACATAAGGTCTAGCATTGTCTTGCATTAAGAGGAACTCAGGGCCAACTGCACCAGTATATGGTCTCACAAGGGGTCTGAGGATCTCATCTCGGTACCTAATGGCAGTCAGACTACCTCTGGCAAGCACATGGAGGGCTGTGCGGCCCCCCCCAAAGAAATGCCACCCCACACCATTACTGACCCACCACCAAACCGGTCATGCTGGAGGAGGTTGCAGGCAGCAGAATGTTCTCCATGGCGTCTCCAGACTCTGCCATGTCTGTCAAATGTGCTCAGTATGAACCTGCTTTCATCTGTGAAGAACACAAGGCACCATAATTTTTAATAGAAGTAATTTACAAATCTATTTAACTTTCTGGCACCAGTTGATTTAAAAAAAAAATAAAAAAATAAAAATAAGGTTTTCCAGAGTACCCCTTTAACGACGCAGGACGTATAGTTACGTCCTGCGCCGGCTCCTGCGATATGAAGCACCGCGATCCTGCATCATATCGCGTCGGTCCCGGCGCTCATCAACGGCCGGGACCCACGGCTAATACCACACATCGCCGATCGCGGCGATGTGCGGTATTACACCTTTAGAAGCGGCGTTCAAAGCTGACCGCCGCTTCTAAAGTGAAAGTGATCCGGCTGCTCAGTCGGGCTGTTCGGGACTGCCGCAATCAAATCGCGGCGTCCCGAACAGCTGACAGGACACCGGGAGGGCCCTTACCTGCCTCCTCGGTGTCCGATCGGCGAATGACTGCTCCGTGCCTGAGATCCAGGCAGGAGCAGTCAAGCGCCGATAACACTGATCACAGGCGTGTTAATACACGCTTGTGATCTGTGTAGATCAGTGTCTGCAGTGTTATAGGTCCCTATGGGACCTATAAGGGTGGGTTCACACTACGTTTTCTCCCATACGGGAGCGCATACGGCAGGGGGGAGCTAAAACCTCGCCCTCCCGTATGCCTTCGCATGCGCTCCCGTATGTCATTAATTTCAATGAGCCGGCCGGAGTGAAACGTTCGGTCGGCTCATTTTTGCGCCGTATGCGCTTTTACAACCGGACCTCAAACCGTGGTTGACCACAGTTTTAGGTCCGGTTGTAAAAGCGCATACGGCGCAAAAATGAGCCGACCGGACCGAACGTTTCACTCCGGCCGTCTCATTGAAATGAATGACATACGGGAGCGCATGCGAAGCCATACTGGAGGGCGAGGTTTTAGCTCCGGCCGAGATTAACTTCCCCCGTCACATTCGGGACATCCCTGTGTCCCGAAAGATATTTTCGGGACACAAGGATGTCCCGTTTACCTTTCTACAACCCTGCATTAACTTTAAAAATGCAGGGGCCACCGGGAGGTAGCACACGCAGGGATGTCACTGATGTCCCGTGCGTGCACCCATAGCAACATCAGAAGGGAGCAGCGAGGACGCGCGGGCATGGTAAGTTACCAGCGTGTCATCTTCGGTGCAACGACTACCGCTCCTCCCGTCCTGGGACCTACTGCTATGGCCTATACGCCATAGCAGTAGATCGTGACCCCGGACCGGAGGAGCGATGGTTGGAGCACTGAAGTGGCGCAGTACACAGACATACAGCCTCCAGCCATACACTGTATTTGGCTTAAGGCTGTATATCTGTGGGGTCCACTGCCTACCTAATGTGGGGGAAACTATACTGCCAACCTAATGTGGGGAACTACAAGCTAATGTGGGGGAAACAATACTGCCAACCGAATGTGGGGGAACTACAACCTAATGTGGGGGAACTACAACGTAATGTGGGGTGAACTATACTACCAACCTAATGTGGGGGGAACTATGCTGACAACCTAATGTGGTGGAACTATGCTGCCTACCCAGTGTGGGGGAACTATGCTGACAACCTAGTGTGGGGGGGAACAATGGTAAGGTACCGTTTCGCGGTAGAGGGGTAGTATTATACGGCAAGTATATCCCAAACTCTATATTTTAACTCTAAAAGTTGGGGGTCGTCATATACGCCCAGTCGTCTTATACGCCGGAAAATACAGTAATAAAAAGCTCAGTCTCACAATAGCAGGCAGACACATTTCAGTTCTCCCATATGAGCATCGTCAAGGCAAATAAAGCCGGATGCAATGGAGACCCCTGGCAAGTCCCCCTAGAAATCTTAATAAGGAGAAGATGTTCTGTAGGAAGTTAACATATGCTGAGGGATAAGTGTGCAACAACCTGAAGCCTTAAATAAAGGGGCCGTAAACACCCATTTGAGCTGAGACGCCAAACAGGTAAAACAAAGAGACACTGTCACTATGTAAAACACTGTCACTGTAAAACAAAAATACACTATACCTTCTCTATATCTAAGGCCAAAACCATCAGGGGAGGCAGTTGATCAGTGCTTAACATTTAACACCTTTCTGATATTGTTAACAAGAATAGGGGCCAGAACAAAAAGTATTTTAGTGTCCATATTCATAAGGGAAATAGTACAAGATGCCTCCTCTGAGGCAATAGGGGCATTATAAATGTCCCTCACTTTGGTGGTCGAAGATGGTAGAGGGATATGATGGAGATAGTCTGCTACATGCATAATCTGGCTAATAATTGGGTAAGGGTTTAAAAAAAAGCAAAAAACACAGCAACTCATGAAAGGCAGTAGAAATATGGTGAGGGTGAGAAGTACATAAACGAGGTGTCATCTGGATGCTATGGATAAAATTAAGTAGATTTTTTTCATTTCAGCATAGGACACTCTGGTCTAGTGCAACGCCTTCTTTACTAGTGCCATTGTGCTCCCTCCACATATCAGCCAGGGGAGGGGAACAGCAGACACTGTTGTGGGCCTGAAATACAAAGTTTAAGTCACCCACCCAAAGCAATGTGTCATATACTCAAGGGGTTATCCAGGGAAAAACTTTTTTTTTACATATCAACTGGCTCCAGAAAGTTAAACAGATTTGCAAATTACTTCTATTAAAAAATCTTTATCCTTTCAGTACTTATGAGCTTCTGAAGTTAAGGTTGTTCTTTTCTGTCTAAGTCCTCTCTGATGACACGTGTCTCGGGAACCACCCAGTGTAGAAGCAAATCCCCATAGCAAACCTCTTCTAAACTGGGCGTTTTCCGAGACACGTGTCATCAGAGAGCACTTAGACAGAAAAGAACAACCTTAACTTTAGAAGCTCATAAGTACTGAAAGGATTAAGATTTTTTAAAAGAAGTAATTTACAAATCTGTTTAACTTTCTGGAGCCAGTTGATATATAAAAAACAGTCTTTTCCTGGATAACCCCTTTAAGAAGGCAACATGTGAGCATATATCCACAAAAAAGAAAAAAAAATAGGGTCTGTGGTAGGATAGGTGTTAACCACACAAATCTGGTTATCATACCATGAGCCCAACAGAATAAGAAACCACCCTTCTTGGTCATTAATAACCTGATTGACATTCATTGGAAAAGCATTATGCAAGCATGTAAACACTTTTACATTGGGAGTGGTAAGAAGACATATAGGGGGAGATTTATCAAAACCTGTCCAGAGGAAAAGTTGCTGAGTTGCCCATAGCAACCAATCAGATCGCTTCTTTTGTTCCTCAGAGGCCTTTGCAAAAATGAAAGAAGCAATCTGATTGGTTGCTATTGGCAACTCAGCAACTTTTCCTCTGGACAGGTTTTGATAAATCTACCCCATAGACCCTAAATTAGTTGGAACGGGTATACTCAGGTATATTCAGGAAAAAACATTTAAAGTAACATTAAGAAAAGAATTGTAAAGAAAGGTATGTAAATATAGAAGTAGAAATGAAAGCCATCCAAAAGGCCCACACAATATTAGATTACAATGCAGTGTGAAAATAAGAAATATGTGCACAAAAAAAAAAAAAAATATTAAGGGAAGTTGGAAAGCCAGATTACATATTATCGCAAACTGGCATACTTCAATTCCCGTTACTGGGGAAGAGGGCATATAAGCCTGACACCACCAATTGCATAGTTAACGGGTCAGAAAAAATAGATCGACCAAGTCAAGAATATAAGGAGAAAACCAAGGAAAAATATGTCCTTCAGCTGCAGCCACAAATTCATCCAGCTTAATCTCGTTGTTGGACACCCACTGCCTCAATTCCTGTATTCCCGATATAAAACCAATGACAGCCTTATGTAGCTGATCCCTAAGGAGCTTCTGAATGTTCCAGTACATAGCCTCTGGAGTTATCCATGCCAGGCCTGCCACTTCTTCCTCACCAGAGGCTTACTCTGGACTCTGAAGAAGCCGCCACCATGTTGGATACAGAGGAGGCTTGGAAGAACTCAGGAATAGACTGGTTAAGTTTTAGGTTTATTTTCCTAGAGGATCTAGACATGTCTAGGGGCGGAGTACCCCTTTAATTCCAGTTCTCTGACATCTTATCCCCTGTCCAAAGGATAGGGGATAAGATGTCAGATCTCGGGGACCCCTGCGATCTCTACTGCAGCACCCGTTTCGCAGCTGCACAGAGCGAGGATCGCTCTGTGGCTGACGATGGGTGATGCAGGGGACGGAGTATCGGGACGTCACGGGTCTGTCCCCAGAGCAGAACACCCGCAATCAGACATCTGATTAGATGTCTAGGGGCGGAGTATCCCATCCTCATATCCTCTCCCCATATTCCGTCCTCAGGTGGGGCTGCCTTGTAGTAAAGATATTGTAAGCTGAAAATAAAAGGGGTGTGGCTTAAAGGGTGGGCATGTCTTTGCAAGATGGGGCATGGCATGTGGGAGGGTGGCTTGCCAGCCGGACTGACGCATTCACCAGGAGATGCAGAGCGAAGCTTGTGGAGTAAGGTACCAGAAGTCCTATATACCTGCATGAAGAAAGGAAGGAAGGCGCCTCATGTGCGGGATCAGTAGATCTTGCAGGTGGGGGTGGGGGAAGGTGATTCCCAAGCCGCTTACCGAAGTTGGTTGTGCGCCCACACACAACAAGGTTAGGAGCAGAAGAGATATGAAGGCAGGTCCACTGCAGCCCTCCTGGATAGGTGTAGAATCAAAGGCGAATGACCAGGAAGTCAGGAGTTTGTCTGGCGCAGAGAGGAACCATCAGACAGCCAAGTAAAATCAATGGATTTATTAGATGCAACGCGTTTCGCTGCGCATGCGCAGCTTCATCAGGCATGACAAGGGGAGGCTGATAACAGGTATATATACCTCCAGGAATTAACCATTAGAGTGCTTTTTGAAAAGAGTTGTTACATAGAATTACATATCCATATGACAATGTATGAAAAAAATATATAAATAAAAATAAACAGAAATCACAAAAATAGTAATAAGACAGTAATATGAAAGCACAATGCAATCCTATAAACATATGTATATAAATATATATAATATAATATAATTATAATTATCGCATGTGATGTGAATGTAACACCACAAGCGACTCAAGAAATCGCACCGCTAAATCGCCGGTGCGGCATTCAACAACACAAGTTGGATATTATTTCAAAAAATATATATGATATAAAGAGTCATGTCAATTGATTCAAGAGATAGAAAAATTATTATTTAATTGTATATCGCTAACTTATTAAAAAATAAAATAGTAAAAAATAAATGACAGTGCGATAAACCAAACCGCAACTGATCAAAAAGGAAATGTATGAACACTACTTAGAGAATAAAATGAACTCAATTAACTAATGCGGTATTGAATACAGCAACCGGCGAAAACGCAGGGTGTGAATATTCGTACAAGAATCCAGATTAACAAACAATAAATAAATTAAAAATACAAAGATGTTTATATGTAAAAAAGAAAGGAAAATAAACAAAACTTAGATGATAAAACATAAGGAATAAATAAATACACCGTGGGGCGCTCCAGGGTGAACAGTACAGAAGGAACAAAGAAAAAATCAAGGTATAATATTTTCGAAATTAATCCATATGGAAAATTTTTAAATCCCAAATTATCAAATTATTTAACTGTATCGATACATTCATTAAAACCTTGAGGGTGCAAAGTATGTAGTTTGTGAATCCAAAAGGATTCGCGATTGTTCAGTCTTTGTATTCTATTAGGTAAATGAATGGGAATAGTTTCTAAAATAATTAATTTTAAAGTTTCAGTGTTTTTTTGATGATAAAGAGTGAAGTGACGGGAAAGACTATGCAACAAAAAAACATGTTTTATGTTCCATCTGTGTTTGTTCATCCTGGAGCGCACCGTTTGTGTGGTACAGCCAACGTATTGGCGATCGCAACCACAGGTTAATAAATAGATAGCAAAACAGGAGGACCCTTCACTTAACCCCAGTCAGTCAGAATTTTTACTGGAGTCTATTAGATTTATTCTTCTAAATAATGTTTTTGAATTCAATCATACTATTTATCGGCAGAATAGGGGCTGTGCCATGGGGACTCGATTTGCCCCCAGTTACGCTAATTTGTTCATGGGGCGATTCGAATCGCTTGTCATGGCACAGTCCCTGTATTTTAAGTCCGTTTTTTTCTTTCGTCGTTATATAGACGACCTTTTTTTGATCTGGGTAGGTACCAAACATGAAGCTGACCTCTTTGTACAAGAGTTGAACACTAACACATGGGGTATAAAATTTACCATGCTTTATGCAGAAAATTCCATCCAATTTTTAGACCTTGACATCCATAAAACAGTCGATGGCACTATTTCTACGAAGACTTTTTTCAAATCTGTCGATATTAACAGTTTTTTACAGTTCGACAGTGCACATTATCCAAGCTGGCTAAGAGGGGTGCCATTTGGCCAATATTTACGAATTCGTAGAAATTGTACCTCTGATTCAGATTTTATCTCTCAAGCTGAGGTTTTAAAACAACGCTTTATACAAAAGGGCTATCCTAGATCGCTTCTTACTAAGGCATATATGAAGGTAAAAGATAAAAAACAATCTGATTTGGTTACATCTATTTCTAAAAAATCCAGTTCTAATCAGCTTCATAACCCCTTTAGATACAATTTTGTTATGAATTTCAATATTGAGGCATCTAATATTAGAAAAATATTAACTAAAAATTGGCCCATTATTCAAAATGATAAAATTCTAAACCAATTAATTCCCCCAGTCCCTAATGTCACCTACAGACGTTCCAAAAATCTCAGCAATTTATTAGCCCCCAGCAGATTTTCCGAATATCGTACACCACAGAATTCCTGTTCTATTAAACCATATTGTTTTCCTTGTAAAAAAAGTCGCTGCCTCTGTTGTGAATGGATTATCCAAACTGATACTTTTTCTTCCTTTTTTACACAACAAACATTTAAAATTAAGGATTCACTAAATTGCGACACCACTTTTGCTATCTATTTATTAACCTGTGGTTGCGATCGCCAATACGTTGGCCGTACCACACAAACGGTGCGCTCCAGGATGAACAAACACAGATGGAACATAAAACATGGTTTTTTGTTGCATAGTCTTTCCCGTCACTTCACTCTTTATCATCAAAAAAACACTGAAACTTTAAAATTAATTATTTTAGAAACTATCCCCACTCATTTACCCAATAGAATACAAAGACTGAACAATCGCGAATCCTTTTGGATTCACAAACTACATACTTTGCACCCTCAAGGTTTTAATGAATGTATCGATACAGTTAAATAATTTGATAATTTGGGATTTAAAAATTTCCCATCTTTCCATATTGGATTAATTTCGAAAATATTATACCTTGATTTTTTCTTTGTTCCTTCTGTACTGTTCACCCTGGAGCGCCCCACGGTGTATTTATTTATTCCTTATGTTTTATCATCTAAGTTTTGTTTATTTTCCTTTCTTTTTTACATATAAACATCTTTGTATTTTTAATTTATTTATTGTTTGTTAATCTGGATTCTTGTACGAATATTCACACCCTGCGTTTTCGCCGGTTGCTGTATTCAATACCGCATTAGTTAATTGAGTTCATTTTATTCTCTAAGTAGTGTTCATACATTTCCTTTTTGATTAGTTGCGGTTTGGTTTATCGCACTGTCATTTATTTTTTACTATTTTATTTTTTAATAAGGTAGCGATATACAATTAAATAATAATTTTTCTATCTCTTGAATCAATTGACATGACTCTTTATATCATATATATTTTTTGAAATAATATCCAACTTGTGTTGTTGAATGCCGCACCGGCGATTTAGCGGTGCGATTTCTTGAGTCGCTTGTGGTGTTACATTCACATCACATGCGATAATTATAATTATATTATATTATATATATTTATATACATATGTTTATAGGATTGCATTGTGCTTTCATATTAATGTCTTATTACTATTTTTGTGATTTCTGTTTATTTTTATTTATATATTTTTTTCATACATTGTCATATGGATATGTAATTCTATGTAACAACTCTTTTCAAAAAGCACTCTAATGGTTAATTCCTGGAGGTATATATACCTGTTATCAGCCTCCCCTTGTCATGCCTGATGAAGCTGCGCATGGGCAGCGAAACGCGTTGCATCTAATAAATCCATTGATTTTACTTGGCTGTCTGATGGTTCCTCTCTGCGCCAGACAAACTCCTGACTTCCTGGTCATTCACCTTTGATTATATACCTGCATGGGACTTGAAACAAAAACCCCATCCTTCACATATGGGGTAGGTTAGGGGTTAATTTAACTATTATATATTTTTATTTGACACATAAGTAACATGTGACCAAGTATTATTGAAATAGCTCAAGCCGTACGAAAATTATGCTGGAACATACATTTCCCATAGACTTGCATTGGACTTTAAACAATAAGGGTAGGTTAGGGTTAAATTATCTATCCTATATTTTTATTGGAAATATAAGTAACATGTGACCAAATATTATCGAAATATCTTCAGCTCTTTGGAAGTTATGCAGTAACATATATTTCCCATAGACTTGTATGGGACTTTAAATAAAAACCCCGACCCTGGCAAATGGGGGTGAGTAAGGGTTAAATGGCCTATCCTATGTTTGTTGTTGACATATAAGTAACATGTATACCAAGTTCATGTTAATATCTTTAGCCTTTTGGAAGTGATGCTGGAACATACACACACACACACACACACACACACACACACACACACACACACACACACTCTCTCTCTTTCTCTATATATATATATAGACTAAGTATATTTCTGGGGACAAAACTCAAACAAGTATTGTTATGTATTAATCACTTTACACTAGGGATCGACCGATTATCGGTTTGGCCAATATCATCGGCCGATAATCAGGATTTTGGGCATTATTGGTATCGGCAATTACCTTGCCGATAATGCCCCGCCACCCGCACCGCCCCCACCGCACCGCGAGCAATGTAAAGTATTGCAAAGTAAATGTAAAGTAAATGTAAAGTACAGATATAGAAAAATATTTTATATAAAAAAAATAAACATTTTACTGTTTAAGTTGCAGGCATTTCATACAACTACTTTTCTGAGAAAGAAAAAACCCTTTTGTAAAAATAAATTTCTGCTGATGAGAGATGCAATCAAAATATGATTACTTCTATTTCTATACACATTCCTCCAGTGGCACTCTGCAGGGTTTAGAATAGTCATACATTTTGGATCAGTAGCAAAGCATTAGAAAGTTTCCTAAAACACAATCCTGTGCCATGCTTCCTTTCCTTACTGGAGGCGTTGCAATGAAATAGCTCTGGATGAGATCCAATGTCTTCATCCAGATGCTGCACTCATAGACTGCTCATTCCACAATTCTTCTAACAAAAACATAGAAGGGTAAACAAGGTAATCACTTGACTGCATGATTTCTATTACAGGACTGCCAGACCAAAAAGTGTGAAGAATCTTCAATTCTCCATCAACTTGTAAAATGGGGTGTGATCACACAGCCTGGCCGGGATCCCTGCAGATGTGCTGTGTACTTGAGCTTTAGCTTGTGTCTCCACACCCAGAATCTGAAACCGCTAAATCCCATTTGTGTCTCCCCCAAGCATACATGACTGATGTAATTTTGGAGAAAACATCAAAAAAGGTTTTAAACGAGAGATGCGAATTCGCACAAGGTTTTCTTCATTGACCAAGTATTTTTGTATTGCTTCACTATCTTGGTATTTGCAGAAGTCCAGTTAAACTGTCAATATATGCAGTTAACACATTCATTTTGGGATATGTCTTTCTAAACTTTATATAAACAGAGTAGAATTATATACAAGGGGGGGGGGATTCTCAAAAACTACAGTAATTTCTGTTTCAGCGATAATATTCACACGTTTTTTTTTTCTCACATTTTCAAAGATCTTTTGTGCTGTCTTGAAAATATGTGAAAATGCATTTTTGCGCCACTTTTTTTTTTGTCATGCCCAATTTTTTTTTTTTTTGCAGCCATATTGGATTTTTTTGTGCCAAAATTCCAGAGTTTGGTGCCAAATTTTACATCCCAGAAAACTCTGGTGGAAACATCTCACGAAATATTCCATGGTTACTAGGTGCCCAGACAAGCGATAACTGTATAAATAAAACATTTCTGAGCTTAAAATGTGAGTACAGGTGCAGTGACCAAGGAAAAAAAAATATATAAAATTTAATAAATATATGTATATATATATATACACAGTACAGACCAAAAGTTTGGACAAACCTTCTCATTCAGAGTTTTCTTTATTTTCATGACTGAAGGCATCAAAACTATGAATTAACACATGTGGAATTATATACATAACAAAAAAGTGTGAAAATATGTCATATTCTAGGTTGTAGCCACCTTTTGCTTTGATTACAGCTTTGCACACTTTTGGCATTCTCTTGATGAGCTTCAAGAGGTAGTCACCTGAAATGGTCTTCCAACAGTCTTGAAGGAGTTCCCAGAGATGCTTAGCACTTGTTGGCCTTTTTGCCTTCACTCTGCGGTCCAGCTCACCCCAAACCATCTCGATTGGGTTCAGGTCCGGTGACTGTGGAGGCCAGGTCATCTGGCACAGCGCCCCATTACTCTCCTTCTTGGTCAAATAGCCCTTACACAGCCTGGTGGTGTGTTTGGGGTCATTGCCCTGTTGAAAAATAAATGATGGTCCAACTAAACGCAAACCGGATGGAATAGCATGCCGCTGCAAGATGCTGTGGTAGCCATGCTGGTTCAGTATGCCTTCAATTTTGAATAAATCCCCAACAGTGTCACCAGCAAAGCACCCCACACCATCACAGCTCCTCCTCCACACCAGCACACCTGTGAAGTGAAAACCATTTCAGGTGACTACCTCTTGAATCTCAACAACAGAATGCCAAGAGTGTGCAAAGCAGCAATCAAAGCAAAAGGTGGCTACTTTGAAGAACCTAGAATATGACATTTTCAGTTTCACACTTTTTTGTTATATATATATATATAATTCCACATGTGTTAATTCATAGTTTTGATGCCTTCAATGTGAATCTACAATTTTCATAGTCATGAAAATAAAGAAAACGCTGAATGAGAAGGTGTGTCCAAACTTTTGGTCTGTACTGTATGTGTATATATATATATATATATATATATATATATATATATATACACACATACATACATACATACATACATATACACACACACACACACACACACTAGCTGAGTACCCGGCGTTGCCCGGTTTTTCCTTCCTCATCCTTGTTGGGGAGGAAAATCAACAAAGGAGGAAACTTTTGACTTCAAATCTCATCCCCATATATTGTTGTCATATCCCAACCCCATATCCCGTCCTAATATCCCGTCCTCATGCCCAGACCTCCTATCTCGACCTCCTATCTCGACCTCCTATCCCGACCTCCTATCCCGACCTCCTATCCCGACCTCCTATCCCGACCTCCTATCCCGACCTCCTATCCCGACCTCCTATCCCGACCTCCTATCCCGACCTCCTATCCCGACCTCCTATCCCGACCTCCTATCCCGACCTCCTATCCCGACCTCCTATCCCGACCTCCTATCCCGACCTCCTATCCCGGCCTCCTATCTCAACCCCTATCCCGTCCTCCTATCTCAACCCCTATCCCGTCCTCCTATCTCAACCCCTATCCCGTCCTCCTATCTCAACCCCTATCCCGTCCTCCTATCTCAACCCCTATCCCGTCCTCCTATCTCCACCTCCCATCCCGTCCCGTCCTCCCATCCCGTCCTCCCATCCCGACCTCCCATCCCATCCTCCTATCCCATCCTCCTAACTCGACCTCCTATCCCGACCATCCCGTCCTCCTATCTTGACCTCCTATCTCGACCTCCCATCCCGTCCTCATATCCCGACCTGTAATATGTGTACCAGGATATTGAAATATCTCCAGCCGTACAGAAGTTATGTGAGAACATACATTTCCCATTGATTTGCATGGGACTTTAAACAAAAACCCGACCCTCACAAATGGGGGTAGTTAAGGGTTAAATCAACTATCCTATATTTTAAGTGGACACATAAGTAACATGTGACCAAGTATTATCGAAATATCTCCAGCCGTTTGGAAGTTATGCAGTAACATATATTTCCCATAGACTTGTATGGGACTTTAAACATAAACCCCGCCCCTGGCAAATGGGGTGAATAAGGGTTAAATTACCTATCCTATGTTTGTTGTTGACATATAAGTAACATGTGTGCCAAGTTTCATATTAATATCTTTAGCCATGTGGAAGTTTTTGTGGAATATACATATACACACACACACACACACGTTGAGTTTTATATATATATAGATATGTATATATTTTTTTATAACACTTTAATAATATTTTTTTTTTTTTATAATTACTTAACACCTTCCCCCCCCCCCCCCCAAAAAAAAATAAAAATAAAAACAAAAACAATAAAACTACAACTATTTCAAAAAGCTGGTGGGAAATTTTTTTAATGTAAACTGGACTCTCACCCCTTTGAAAATATCATGTAAAGCACGTGGACACGCCCGCTTTTACAAGACTGACAAGAACAGTGTAAACTGTGGCACAAAAGCTCTTTGAAAGTGTGGTCGATACTTTTTGCACCAAAATTTTGTCGCAAAATTCTTTGAGAATCTCCCCCAAAGTTTTATAGGAAGACCTTGCTTTATATGATTTGTGTCACATGGGCTTTTTCCAAATCACTTCAGTAATGTCTGTGAATACACTGTTGATGCAGCACATTGTTATTTATCATATATGTCTATGTATTAGGGTCTGTTTACACTTCCACTAACAGAGTCAAGACAGCTTTGTTGGATCGTTATCAATCAGATTGATTTTAACCCCTTAACGACCACGGACGTACCAGGACGTACATTTACATCCTGTGTATGACCGCTAGCAGCAGCCGGGGACCAGCCCGTAATGGCCGACATCCGCGATCACGCGGATGTCCGCCATTAACCCCTCAGATGCCGTGATCAATACATATCACGGCATCTGCGGCATTTCGGTACTTTGAATGGATGATCGGATCGCCCGCAGCGCTGCCGCGGCGATCCAATCATCCTGCATGGCGGCCGGAGGTCCCCTCACCTGGCTCCGGCCGTCTCCCGGAGTCTTCTGCTCTGCGATCGAGCAGACCAGAGCAGATGATCACTGATAATACTGAGCAGTGCTGTGTCCTATACATAGCACTGCACAGTATTCGCAATCAAAGGATTGCTATAGATAGTCCCCTATGGGGACATAAAAAGTGTTAAAAAAAAGTAGAAAAATGAAAAAATAAAAGTTTAAAAAAAAGTGAAAAATCCCCTCCCCCAATAAAAATTGTCAGTTTTCCCATTTTACCGCCAAAAAGCATAATTAAAAAAAAAAAAAAAACATATTTGGTATCGCCGCGTGCGTAAATGTCCGTACTATCAAAATATAATGTTAATGATCCTGTACGGTGAATGGCTTTTTTGTCACATTTTATTCAAAATTTTTTTTATAAAAATTGAAATAAAAGTTTTATATATGCATACGTGGCATCTACAAAAAAAGTACAGATGACGGCGCAAAAAATGAGCCCTCATATCGCCCTATATACGGAAAAATGAAAAAGTTGTAGGTGGTCAAAATAGGTTTTAGATTACTGATTTTGTACAAAAAGTTTTAGATTTTTTTTAAGGGGTACAAAAATATCAAAGTATCTAGCCATGGGTATCATTTTAATTGTATTGACCCACAGAATAAAGAACACATAAAGAACACAATTTTTACCGTAAATTCTACAGTGTAAAATGAGAGATTTCATTACAAAGTACAATTGGTCACACAAAAAACAAGCCCTTATAAGGGTCTGTAGATGGAAATATAAAAGAGTTATGGATTTTAGAATGCGAGGAGGAAAAAACGAAAACGCAAAAATAAAATTGGCCTGGTCCTTAACCTCTTAAGGCGAAACCCCGCATCCTGAACAGCTGACAGGACAGCCGGAGGGTCCCTATCTGCCTCCTCGCTGTCCGATCGCCGAATGACTGCTCAGTGCCTGAGATCCAGGCATGAGCAGTCAAGCGGCAGAATCATCGATCACTGGTTTCCTATGAGAAACCAGTGATCAATGATGAAGATCAGTGTGTGCAGTGTTATAGGTCCCTATGGGAGCTATAACACTGCAAAAAAAAAGTGGAAAAAAAAAGTGAATAAAGATCATTTAACCCCTCCCCTATTAAAAGTTTGAATCACCCCCCTTTTCCCATTAAAAAAAAAAAACGCAGTGTAAATAAAAATAAACATATATGGTATCGCCGCGTGTGGAAATGTCCGAATTATAAAAATATATTGTTAATTAAACAGCACGGTCAATGGCGTACGTGCAAAAAAATTCCAAAGTTCAAAATAGTGCATTTTTGGTCACTTTTTATATCATGAAAAAATGAATCAAAAACGCGTCCCTTGAGAAAGTCCAGGCTGACGAAACCTACGTTGGGGCGGTGGTGACAGGACTCTATAATGGGTAAGTGAGAACCAGCATTGTGAGTGCCATTACTTTTATGCACTGTTGGTGTCTATTCCAGCTATCCTGTGCGGGCAGCTGGACATCCCATTAGTAGAGGTTACATACCCTTTTTTTCGTCCTATTGGACATTACTGTTGGACACCCATTACTGCTGCTGTAGCTCTCATTGTTTACATGTCATGCACTAGCACTGTTACATTAACTGCACCTGTCTTACCACCTTCTTTTCGGATTGGTTATCTGTTTACAATCATTGATCTTGTAAAATGACACTATTCAGTAGTTATATTTGTGATTTTAAAGAGTATTAATAAAATCATTTGTTTTATCAGTAGTTATGGCTCAAGTGCTTCTTTATAAGTATACAATGTTTATTCTCAGAGCTATACTGCAGCATTAGTTTATAGACCCGCAGCAATATTTAGACATTGTTTATATACCATTGTTTATATACCAGTTATTTCAACGCACATTAAATTACAGTGCAGCTATTTTTTGTTGCTAATAGAATAAAGATAAGGTGTCATTTTTACCGAAAAATGTACTACGTAGAAACGGAAGCCCCCAAAAGTTACAAAATTTTTTTTTTTTTTTTTTTTTAATTTTGTCTCACAATGATTTTTTTTTCCGTTTCACCGTAGATTTTTGGGCAAAATGACTGACATCATTACAAAGTAGAATTGGTGGCACAAAAAATAAGCAATCATATGGATTTTTAGGTGCAAAATTGAAAGAGTTATGATTTTTTAAAGGCAAGGAGCAAAAAACGAAAATGCAAAAACGGAAAAAGCCCCGGTCCTTAAGGGGTTAAGGTGAAAATGGGCTTGGTCCTTAAGGGGTTAAGAAAGTCCCTTAGGGTTACATAATTGTTTATTCAAAGAATACTGCAGAATGTGCTTTTTTTGCCATAAAAAAAATACCAGAAAGGCCAAAGAAACCACTTAAATGTAAATGTGAACAGAGCCTTAGGCCCTATGAATTTAATATAACAATAATATAAGTAGCCTTTACATTTTGTAGATTAAGTGTTATACTTTATTACTTGTATGTGTAGACATTTCTTTATCCGCAATAATGAGATATACCGTATTTATCGGCGTATAACACGCACTTTTTAGGCTAAAAATTTTAGCCTAAAGTCTATGTGCGTGTTATACGCCGATACCGCCCCAGGAAAGGCAGGGGGAGAGAGGCCGTCGCTGCCCGCTTCTCTCCCCCTGCCTTCCCTGGGGTCTAGAGCCCTGCTGCCGGCCCTTCTCACCCCCTGGCTATCGGCACCGCTGCCTGTTCTGTCCCCCTGACTATCGGTACTGGCGCCGATAGCCAGGGGGAGAGAAGGGGCAGCGGCACCCATTGCCGGCGCCGCTGCCCGTTGCCTCCCCCCATCCCCGGTGGCATAATTACCTGGGTTGGGTCCGCGCTGCTCCAGGCCTCCGGCGTGCGTCCCCTTCGTCGTTGCTATGCGCTGCACGGCGCATGACGTCAGTGCGCCGCGCCGTGCATAGCAACGACGCAGGGGACGCACGCCGGAGGCCTGGAGCAGCGCAGACCCGACCCAGGTAATTATGCCACCGGGGATGGGGGGAGGCAACGGGGCAGCGGCGTCGGCAATGGGTGCCGCTGCCCCTTCTCTCCCCCTGGCTGTCGGCGCCGCTTCTCTCCCCCTGGCTATCGGCGTCGGCAGTGGGGCGCCGGTACCGATAGTCAGGGGGACAGAACAGGCTGCGGCGCCGATAGCCAGGGGGAGAGAAGGGCCGGCAGCAGGGCTCTAGACCCCAGGAAAGGCAGGGGGAGAGAAGCGAGCAGCGACGGCCTCTCTCCCCCTGCCTTTCCTGGGGGTGTATCGGGGTATACACGCGAACACACGCACCCTCATTTTACCATGGATATTTGGGTAAAAAACTTTTTTTACCCAAATATCCTTGGTAAAATGAGGGTGCGTGTTATAGGCCGGTGCGTGGTATACCCCTATAAATACGGTAACTGGAAAACTCAGAATGCATAGTAAAAGTGGAAACAATGGTATTCCTTCTAAGCCAAGTAAAATAAGAAAATAATATTAAAATTATATTTTCTACAAAGCCTTCTTCATGTTTTGATGGAGTTCACATTAGAATAATCTTATAGAAGGAGATTTATCATTCTTTTCAAACGTATGGCTTCAATATGACAAATTTTCTTAACTTCCTTTTGCTTACATGCGACCTATTTCTCAAATAGTCGCAGGACCTTGATAAATAAATCGCACATAAGCAAAACTCGGGAAACCGGCTTACAAAAGCATTTTTTAAAGCAGAAAAGTTTTTCCTTATGTTAATAGATGTAGTTCTTTATCTACCCTTTATTACCAGTGGCATTGCTAGAGAATGATGGGGGGGGGGGGGGGATACGGGGGGCTCGTACCGCATCGGGTGACACCCTGACTGGCCTGCCCTTGCACTAAATAGCTGCTCTCCAACTTTCCCGCAACAACTCATCCACCCTCCTCAGAATTAAAAAAAATATTTAAAAAACATACTATGCCGCACCATGAATATCCGTACTCTGGAGGCCTTTTTGTTAAATTTTGAGCCCGCATTTTGTGACGTTGGTGGGCGGAGTCTTGCGTTGATGCGCTGAGGCCGGAGATTACGTCAGGAAGGAAGACAGCGCAGCACCAACAGGCACATAAACAATAGTGAAGCCACAAAAAAAAAATGGCTCGGTACAAAATGTGCATGAAGCTGTATTACTATGGATGTTTCTTTTTGTTTTTTTAAGGAAAAATTTTTGTGGCACATTCTTACACAATTATTTTGTGCCTTATTCTATTTTAACACAACATTAATTTTAAAATTGAGAGGGTACGCCAGCATGAACATATCCTAAAATTAACAAGGTGTGCAGTGTGTATTTTCAACCTTAAAATTAAGAGTTATTAGTTATATAATTAATTTTTTCTATAATTAACATTAACTTTAATGTAGTAGCTTTGTTTCATGATGAAGGACAAGAACAGTTGTTAAAGTAGGTGTAAATGTCCTTTTCTGCAGATGTGTGCACTTTCTGTAAGCCAGGTTGGACCTGGAATACATATGTGACTTAAATGGAGATGTGACTTTTTTTCTTCATAAATAGCCTCTATCGCATTTGATAAACACATGACCACTGAAAAGTAAAAAAAAAAAAAATTACTAAGTTAGCACATTTCAGAAATGTGCTTTGGAATAAGCAAAAATCTTTTTTACGCAAAAAAAATCTACTACAGAGCTTGATAAATCTCCTTCATAGTCATTTATTTTCCACCTTACTCTGCTATAAAAAATGACCATGTTAAACTTCGAGTTCCTGCACTGAAATTTAATTTTTCCCCAAGTTGCCTTGTCACGTACCAGTTGCCCAGATTTACTACAACTAAGAAGATATTTTTCAAATGCACCAGATTTATCAAAGTGAATTAGGTAGATTGATAAATCTGGCATATCTGATGACTGTCTTGTCTAAGTTTAGACCAAACTGTGCCAGAATTATGAAGCATTTCCAATATTAAATCTGGATCAATGAAATTAAAGAATAAGAGGGGGGTTAACATCTTGTTTTGGCTCCCATTGCTGGATAAAATGGATCTCCATACCAGTTTCCTATAAAATTGCATTTGAAACTTCTATTCTTGGAGCATTTACTACTTTTTTTGAAGAGATCCCAAATACTGGATCTGCTGCTCTCCTTGCTTCTACAACTGATAAGAGCAGGAAGGATTTGAGATCCACCATCTTTCGTAAAGAATAAAGACTTTCACTATCCAGTCAGCCAGCAGAGAAATCCTTCATACCTATGTTATCACCTATGCTATCAGGGTGACATTACTGTTATCGTAAAACTTTGACCAAAACTGCCAGTTTCCCATATGGTCCATTAATTCTGTGTGGCAGTTTTTCTTAAATATTACACTGCAGCTGATTCATAGCCACAGCCCGAATAAGGCTTTAACAACACATTTTTTCTACTTAATTCTTCAGAGATCTATGTGTCATTTATACAGACAACAGAACTTCCAGTATCATGAAACTGCATGGACGTTTTTTTTACGGCTCCGCAGATTAGTACAGCTGCCACGGAGCTGCTTAACCTAACCAGGACCAAGGGAATACAAGTACGCCCTTGCATCCTGAGACTTAAGGGCGAAGGGCGTACCTGTACACCCAGGTCCCATTAACGGGGTTTAAACTGTTTGCATGAGTGGAGAACGCTTTAAACTCGGTGGGTCCCTGTTGCTACAGGCAGCCAGGACCCATGGCTAATCTCGGGCAACGCCGATAGGGCCAATGCCTGGCATTATCCCTTTAGATGCCACGATCAACTTTGTCTATAATGCGGGGTTAACAGTGCCAATAGCTCAGTGGAGCTGATCGGGACATCCGCAGCAACATCGCAGGTCCCGATCAGCTAAGTGAACGGCGGGAGGGTCCTCACCTGCCTCCTCGTCATCCGATCAGCTGCTCCAAGCCTGCTATGCAGGCTAGAGCAGCAGAGCGCCGATAACACTGATCAATGCTATGCTAAGGACCAATGGTTAATGCCAGACATTGCTGATCGGGCTGATGCCCGGCAATAACCCTTTATTCGCTGCGATTAGAGTTGGAGTTAATGCCGGTTAGCTCAGTGGATCAGCAGGCCTTGATCAGCTGAGTGGACGGCGGGAAGGCCCAAACCTGCTTCCTTGCCATCTGTTCTGTGCACTGATGTCCCCAGCAAGCCATGGCATGCTAGAGCAGCAAAACACCGATAACACTGATCAATGCTGAGGCCAAGCTTAGCATTGAACAGTGTATGCAATCACAAGATTGCATGTTATAGCTCCCTATGGGGGGGAAGTGTACAAAAAAAAATTATTAAGTTAACACTCATATGTAGTACAGACGCGTGCGTAAATGTCCCAACTATTAAAATATAAAGTTTAGTTAAACCGCACGTTCGATGGTGTACATGTAAAGAAAATACCAAAGTCCAAAATTACCAATGGTAATGGTACCAATAAAAACTGCAGATCACAGTGCAAAACATTTGCCCTCATATAGCATTGTATGCGGAAAATTAAAAAGTTATAGGGGACAGAAGAGGACAATATTAGGCGTACTAATTTTGGTGCATGTAGTTATTTTTTAAAAGTATTAAAATAAAATAAAACCTACATAAATTGGGCATCCTTGTAACCGTATGGACCTACAGTATAAAGATAATGGGGGAGATTTATCAAAACCTGTCCAAAGGAAAAGTTGATGACTTGCCTATAGCAACTCAGCAACTTTTTCTCTGGACAGGTTTAGATAAATCTCCCCCAATGGGTCATTTTTACCGAAAAGTGCACTGTGTAGAAACAAAGCCCCCAAAAGATACAAAATGGTGTTTGGTTGTTTTTTTACCCCACAAATATTTTTTTTTAAATTTTGCTGTAGACTGTTATGAAATGACCGATGTCATTACAAAGTACAATTGTTGACTGAAAAAACAAGCCCTTATATGGGTCTGTAGGTGCAAAATGAAAGCTTTATGTTTTAGAAGAGAAGGAAGAAAAACGAAAGTGCAAAAACTAAAATTGGCCTGGTCCTTAAGGCCAGAATGGGCTTGGCCCTTAAGGGGTTAATGCTGGATAACAGAGCTACTGCCCTCCATGCATAGTGTTAAAACAGTGGTTCAGCAGAGCTACTTACTGCACCTGCTACCCTGTGTGTCCAGCAGGATGACTTTCTGAAGCAGCCACTTGGCAGAGCCGATCCCCATAGCTGCTGAATGGAGTTGTTGGCTGGATCACTCACTTACTACATTAGCTGCTTGGTGGCAGCTGTACTTGGCGGTGCTGCTAAGCACCTGCTTCAATAAGTGATGGTAATAAGCAGGGAGAGAGTGGTAAGGTACTGCACAGTGATTGGATGGAACATTGTGAATGCTGATTGGCTAGTGAGTCAGGAGTTGAAAACAGTGTAGCAAAAGAATACAAGAGAAGAAAAAACAAAAATGTAATAATAATAATAATAATAAAATATATAACAAAATGTAAGGTCCCAGTAAAATTCTGATCCAGCTCTTTGAGCTGCACGCCGCGCTGCCAGCTCACAAACTGCCGGGTGCCGACCACGGGGCCGGAGTATCGTGACATCACGACTCCGCCCCCGTGTGACATCATGCCCCGCCCCCGCCCGCTATGCAAGTCTATGGGAGCCGTCACGCCTCCTCCCATAGACTTGCATAGCGGGGGCGGGGCATGATGTCACGATACTCTGGCCCTGTGGTCTGAACCCGGCAGTTTGTGAGCTGGCAGCGCGGCGTGCAGCTTAAAGAGGTGGGTGCCGAATGCAAGATTGCGAGGGTCCCTAGCGGCGAGGATAAGATGTCTTAGGGCAGGCGTACCCCTTTAATAGCCAAAAAACATTGTCGCACTGTAAAAAGTACTCATTCACATCATAATCCAATTTCTCAGGCACACACTTGGGCCAATTTTTTAGAAAGCCTTAATCTATCAATATGGAAGAAAACCAACAGACACAGGAAAAACATACAGACTTCATTGTTCAATGTTGACAAAAACTACAGTTTAGTATATAATTCCATCATCTTATATGACTGCATTCAATACTTGGCACATAATCAATCAAATGTTTTTCATCAATTTTAAATATATCTTACTTTTATACTTTTTTGATTTACATTATACTTAGACATGCCTCCCATTTCTCCTACTCACCTCACTGGCAACAAAGAACAGTAGTGGTGATTCCTCATCTTTGGCTTTATATTGTGCTATAATTTTTTCTGCTATGGGTTGAACAAGCTGCTTTGCTGCTTCTGACTCGCCTTCGTCCTCAGAGTCTAAAAGAAATAAAGGTAAAGGATGATTAATCTCTGACAAGTGCAATCACCCAATCTGCAAATAAAAATAATCAGTGCCAGAAAGTTAAACAGATTTGTAAATTACTTCCATTTAGAAATATTAACCCTTTCAGTACTTATGAGCTCCTGTATGCTTCACAGGAAGTTGTGTAGTTCTTTCCAGTCTGGCCACATGGCTCACTGCTGCCACCAGATAATTAGAATTTTTTTTTGCCCTCTGGAGTACCCCTTTAAGATTTGGTTTAATAGTATTTAGTAATAGTAGTATAATGTATTAAGACTAGTGTTTCCTACAGTACACACCTCTTAATAAGTCTGGTAAAGCTATGCCTTCCCTGTGCACAGTATCAGTAACAGGTACATTTTATAGCTTAGTGCAGTGTGGCCCTAATGATATAGGAATATCAGGGGAGATTTATGAAAACCTGTCCAGAGGAAAAGTTGCTGAGTTGCCCATAGCAACCAATCAGATCGCTTCTTTCATTTTGAACAAGACCGCTGCAAAATGAAAGAAGCGGTCTGATTGGTTGCTATGGGCAACTCGGCAACTTTTCCTCTAGACAGGTTTTGATAAACCTCCCCCGATCATTCTCAGAGATAATTCACACTGGTACTGCATATATATATATATATATATATATATATATATATATATATATATTATAGAAGTGCTTAGCTGATCTTGGCTACTTTAACTTTGTTAACATATGCACCTTTGCTTGTTAGGGCAAACAGCTATCCATCAGTGTCTGAAGCAAATAGAACCCCCCCCCCCCCATTTGAAACCTCTAAGGGCATTCTGAGTTATAAGAGCGAGACCCCTGCTCAGACTGCAGAGCGGTTACAAAGAGTGTCTCTGTTGATCTGTCCTGCACTACACAGACAGCCCAACAATTGACATGAATTGGCACTATGTAATACCCAGTGATAGTACTTACTGCCAAGGTTCTCCACAGATAACAGCTAATTGATGGGGGTCTCAGCAGAGGACACACTGTAATTAGCTTTATGTCAAGGGACAATTCTAACAAGTAGTGATTGCAGAAAGTACACAACCTCCATGAGAATTATAGTAATTGGTAGATATAATATGTTCTGAGTGTACAAGAGGCCGAAGGAAGTTAATAACACATAGTTTGCAAAAAAATAAACACAAAGTGAGGAATTGTATAGTAAATGATTTTAGCATACATTTCTAACAGGTAGTTTTGTCTTCCTGTTACATACATAGCTGCAGGTACATTACGGTTTAGGAAAATTAAAGTAAATTACACATAATAAACCAGATCATGACTAAACATAGTCATGAAAAATAACTACAAGATGTCAGACAGAAGCGTCTAAAAACTTTATATAAACAATACTTAACCCCTTAAGGACACAGCCCATTTTCACCTCTAGGACGCAGCCCTTTTTTGCACATCTGACCACTGTCACTTTAAACATTAATAACTCTGGAATGCTTTTACTTATCAATCTGATTCCGAGATTGTTTTTTCGTGACATATTCTACTTTAACATAGTGATAAATTTTTGTGGTAACTTGCATCCTTTCTTGGTGAAAAATCCCAAAATTTGATGAAAAAATTGAGAATTTTGCATTTTTCTAACTTTGAAGCTCTCTGTTTGTAAGGAAAATTGATATTCCAAATATTATTTTTTTTGGATTCACATATACAATATGTCTACTTTATATTTTAATCATAAAATTGACATGTTTTTACTTTTGGAAGACACCAGAGGGCTTCAAAGTTCAGCAGCAATTTTACAATTTTTCACAAAATTTTCAAACTCGCTATTTTTCATGGACCAGTTCAGGTTTGAAGTGGATTTGAAGGGTCTTCATATTAGAAATACCCCATAAATGACCCCATTACAAAAACTGCACCCCCCAAAGTATTCAAAATGACATTCAGTAAGTGTTTTAACCCTTTAGCTGTTTCACGGTAAAAGCAGCAAAGTGAAGGAGAAAATTCAAAATCTTCATTTTTTACACTTGCATGTTCTTGTAGACCCAATTTTTGAATTTTTACAAGGGGTAAAAGGATAAAATTTATACTTGAATTTGTAGCCCAATTTCTCTCGAGTAAGCACATACCTCATATGTCTATGTAAAGTGTTCGGCGGGCGCAGTAGAGGGCTCAGAAGCGAAGGAGCGACAAGGGGATTTTGGAGAGTACGTTTTTCTGAAATGGTTTTTTGGGGGCATGTTGCATTTAGGAAGCCCCTATGGTGCCAAAACAGCAAATAAAAAAAACATGGCATACCATTTTGGAAACTAGACCCCTTGAGGAACGTAAAAAGGAATTAAGTGAGCCTTAATACCCCACAGGTGTTTCATGACTTTTGCATATGTAAAAAAAAAAAAAAAAAATTTCACTAAAATGTGTGTTTCCCCCCAAATTTCACATTTTTGCAAGGGTTAATAGCAGAAAATACCCCCCAAAATTTGTAACCCCATCTCTTCTGAGTATGGAGGTACCCCATAAGTTGACCTGAAGTGCATTACGGGCGAACTACAATGCTCAGAAGAGAAGGAGTCATATTTGGCTTTTTGAGAGCAAATTTTGCTCGGGGGGCATGTCGCATTTAGGAAGCCCCTATGGTGCCAGGACAGCAAAAAAAAACGACATGGCATACCATTTTGGAAACTAGACTCCTTGAGGAACGTAACAAGGGATAAAGTGAACCTTAATACCCCACAGGTGTTTCACGACTTTTGCATATGTAAAAAAAATAATTTTTTTTTTACCAAAAATGCTTGGTTTAGCAAAAATTTAACATTTTTAAAAAAGGTAATAGCAGAAAATACCCCCCAACATTTGAAGCCCAATTTCTCCCGATTCAGAAGACACCCAATATGGGGATGAAAAGTGCTCTGCTGGCGCACTACAGGTCTCAGAAGAGAAGGAGTCACATTTGGCTTTTTGGAAGCAAATTTTGCTCTGGGGGCATGCCGCATTTAGGAAGCACCTATGGTGCCAGGACAGAAAAAAAAAAACACATGGCATACCATTTTGGAAACTAGACCCCTTGGGGAACGTAACAAGGGGTAAAGTGAACCTTAATACCCCACAGGTGTTTCACGACTTTTGCATATGTAAAAAAAAAAATATTTTTTTTACACTAAAATGCTTGTTTTCCCCCAAATTTTACATTTTTACAAGGGATAATAGCAGAAAATACCCCCCAAAATTTGTAACCCCATCTCTTCTGAGTATGGAAATACCCAATAAGTGGACAAGAAGTGCACTGGGGGCGAACTACAATGCTCAGAAGAGAAGGAGCATCATTGAGCTTTTGGAGAGAGAATTGGGCCATGTGCATTTCCAAAGCCCCCCGTGGTGCCAGAACAGTGGACCCCCCACATGTGACCCCATTTTTAAAACTACACCCCTCACGGAAGGTAATAAGGGGTGCAGGGAGAATTTACACCCCACTGGCATTTGACGTATCTTTGGAACAGTGGGCTGTGTAAATTAAAAATTTTATTTTTCATTTTCACAGACCCCTGTTTCAAAGATCTGTCAGACACCTGTGGGGTGTAAATGCTCACTGTACCCCTTGTTACATTCCGTGAGGGGTGTAGTTTCCAAAATGGGGTCACATGTGGGTATTTATTGTTTTGCACTTATGTCAGAACCACTGTAAAATCAGCCACCCCTGTGCAAATCACCAATTTAGACCTCAAATTTACATGGTGCACTCTCCCTTCTGAGCCTTGTTGTGCGTCCCCAGAACACTTTGCGCCCACATATGGGGTATCTCCGTCCTCAGGAGAAAATGCGTTACAAACTTTGGAGGCTTTTTTTCTTTTACCGCTTGTGAAATTTTAAAGTATGGGGCAACACCAGTATGTTAGTGTACAAAAATGTTTTTTTTTTTACACTAACATGCTGGTGTAGACCCCAACTTTACCTTTTCATAAGGGGTAAAAGGAGAAAAAGCCCCCCAAAATTTGTTAGGCAATTTCTCCCGAGTACGGCGATACCCCATATGTGGCCCTAAACTGTTGCCTTGAAATACGCCAGGGCTCCAAAGTGAGAGCGCCATGTGCATTTGAGGCCCAAATTAGGGATTTGCATAGGGGTGGACATAGGGGTATTCTAAGCCAGTGATTCCCAAACAGGGTGCCTCCAGCTGTTGCTAAACTCCCAGCATGCTTGGACAGTCAATGGCTGTCCGGAAATGCTGGGAGTTTTTGTTTTGCAACAGCTGGAGGCTCCGTTTTGGAAACACTGCTGTAGGATACGTTTTTCATTTTTATTGGGGGGGAAGGGGTGGTGGGGGCAGTGTACGTGTGTATATGTAGTGTTTTACTCTTTATTTTATGTTAGTGTAGTGTAGTGTTTTTAGGTTACATTCACACTGACGGCGGATTACACTGAGTCTCCCGCTAGGAGTTTGAGCTGCGGCTGCTGCAGCTCAAACCTGAAGCAGGGAATTCACTGTAATCCGCCGCCAGTGTGAATGTAACCTGTACATTCACATGGGAGGGGGGGGGGGGGGGGGGCAAAACTACAACTCCCAGCATGCACTGACAGAACGTGCATGCTGGGAGTTGTAGTTTTGCAACAGCTGGAGGCACACTGGAAAATACTGAGTTGGGTAATAGAACCTATTACCTAACTCGGTATTTCCCAACCAGTGTGCCTCCAGCTGTTGCAGAACTACAACTCTCAGCATGTACTGATTGCCAAAGAGAATGCTGGGAGATGTAGTTATGCAACAGCTGGATGCACGCAAGTACAACTCCCAGCATGCCGAGACAGCCATTTGCTGTTCCTGAATGCTGGGAGTTGTAGTTTTGCAAGATTTAGAGGGGTTCAGGCTGGAGATCACTGACAGTGGTCTCTAAACTGTGGCCCTCCAGATGTTGCAAAACTACAAATCTCAGCATGCTAAGACAGCAAACTGCTGTCTGAGCATGCTGGGAGTTGTAGTTTTGTAATATCTGGAGGGCTACAGTTTAGAGACCACTGTCAGTGATCTCTAGCCTGAACCCCTCTAAATCTTGCAAAACTACAACTCCCAGCATGCCAACACAGCAAACAGCTGTCAAGGCATGGTGGGAGTTGTAGTTTTGCAACATCTGGAGGGCGACAGTTTAGAGACCACTCTCTAAACTGTCGCCCTGCAGATGTTGCTAGGCAACAGACTCTGCACACGCGGCGTCATACTTACCTCCACCGCCGCCGTGATCACAGCCGCCGCCGCCGGGTAAGTGATCGCCGCCGCCGCCGCCGCTACTGCACGGTTCCCCCCGCTGTGCCCGGACACCGATGGGCGGGCATAGCGCGGGGAACCGAACTTTAACCCCCCCGCCCCCCAGTCTGCTATTGGTCGGCCGCTCCGCCGATCAATAGCAGGGATAGGAGGGGTGGCAACCCTGCCACCTCACTCCTATCTCTTCAAGGGGGATCGAGGGTGTCTTGGACACCCCCGATCCCCCTTATTTTATCGCGGCGCCGCGATTGATGGGCAGGGGGAGAGCGCTCCCCCTGCAAACACCATAGATGCCGTGATCAGACTGATCACGGCATCTATGGGGTTAATGCTGCCGGGACCGGCGCGATCGCGGCCCCGGCAGCTGCGGTGGGACTCCGGCTGTGATTGACAGCTGAGTCCCACCCGCGATCTCCTGCGCTGCCCGCGGCAGAGCAGGAGATCGCTTGGACGTATGCATACGTCCATTTGCGCGAACGTGTAATTCGCCTGGACGTATGCATACGTCCAATAGCGGGAAGGGGTTAATAGTGTTGGATCTTGCACTCGGCAGGGAAACAGGAAACAATGGAATCATTTTCCCTTCCTCAGCAAAACACCCATTGCCTTCCATGAATTAATAACTGACCATAGAAAGGAAAGAGAATGTGACTCCTTTAGTATGAAAAAACACTTTGTAACGATGGGAACCAGCACCAGTCCAGACAAACACACAGAAACGAAGGAAGCTGCCAGTACAAAGCACATTACCATGGCCTCTGCCAATGTGGGAGGTTTACTGGCTTAATTCTGTTTGTCCACTTCCACAACCAGATTAACGTCACACAGGATTGGTCAGTGAGAAGAGTTCAGGGACAGATGCAGGATTCTGTGGAACGTCAATACAACTATCACAATACAGTTGTCAACTTGTTCTATTTCCCTCCATGTAAAGTCTTTGTGTTCTAGTTCACACATGTTCATCTGTTCATCAATGAGGGAACTATTCCCATGTCGACCTCATCAGAATTTAGAGCAGAAGTTTAAGCAGCTGAAAATGTCCATGTCAGCTATTTCTAGGACAAGCCTTCTTATTATGATGCAATGCTGGTATAGCATCTGTATATTTAAAATCTGCTGTTTAATATTAACATGTCCATCCAGTAAGATTACATGACATCATTGAAACTATATGAGAGTAAAACACTACTATAAAAGTTTTTTTTTAGAAGAAGGCCATGTGGGTAGTTTATACTGGAGTTGCTTGCAGGCAACACCAATATATCATTTCTAGAAGAGGCTACCAAATTGCAGGTCAATTTCTGTGTGAAAGAATTCCACAGCATGTGGACAAGGTTAGTAAAATATCATCTACAAACTATCTGTAATCCACTGTGTGCATTGTAATCCAGTGCAGGAGCCAATTATAAATGGAAAGAGATGCACAACAATAAATAATCTTAAATATATTTTCTATGCAACTAATGAAACAAATGGTTCAGGAATAGAATCTGACGTTCGCTTTCCAGAAACAGAATTTATCGGTCCATGGGCTGATCTAGTATTACAGCTCATCGCCATTCAATTGTATGACTTTAAGCTGAAATACCAGATACAGCCTATGAATAGACTTTTTCCCTAATCTTTGACCTCTTCTCTGCCAAATGTTCATCAACTGGTAATTCAAAATGTATTTTTTTTGTAGACATAAGATATGTCCTACACTGTCATTACATATAATAATTACATATAATTATTGCTGGGACAGCTAAGAATAAACATGCATTTTGTACAAACAAGATATTGGTAGCACTGTGCTACATGTAAGGTCATGGAGCATATTGCCTCTGATTAATCCATCAAGTAATCCTGTCCCTATTATTATTAGATATTATGTATAGATTTCTAAGGAACCACATAAACATAAAACTAAACATTGTGAGGACAAAGAAAGTTTGCAGGTTCTCAGTGTTGCCCACTTCATTTTTGATAATACTGAATCATACTTCATGCCACTATATAAGACATTGCAATTTACAATACGAATCTATATTTTAATCTCGGTTGTCTTTAACCCCTTAAGGACGCAGGACGTAAATGTACGTCCTGGTGAGGTGGTACTTAACGCACCAGGACGTACATTTACGTCTTGTGCATAACCGCGGGCATCAGAGCGATGCCCGTGTCATGCGCGGCTGATCCCGGCTGCTGATCGCAGCCAGGGACCCACCGGTAATGGCCGACGGCCAAGATCTCGCGGGCGTCCGCCATTAACCCCTCAGGTGCCAGGATCAATACAGATCCCGGCATCTGCGGCAGTGCTGCTGCGGGGATCCGATCATTCATAACGCCGCACGGAGGTCCCCTCACCTTCCTCCGTCCGGCTCCCGGCATCTTCTGCTCTGGTCTGAGATCGAGCAGACCAGAGCAGAAGATGACCGATAATACTGATCTGTTCTATGTACTATACATAGAACAGATCAGTATTAGCAATCATGGTATTGCTATGAATAGTCCCCTATGGGGACTATTCAAGTGTAAAAAAAAATGTAAAAAAATGTAAAAGTAAAAAAAAAGTGAAAAATCCCCTCCCCCAATAAAAAAAGTAAAACGTCCGTTTTTTCCTATTTTACCCCCAAAAAGCGTAAAAAAACATTTTTTATAGACATATTTGGTATCACCGCGTGCGTTAATGTCCGAACTATTAAAATAAAATGTTAATGATCCCGTACGGTGAACGGCGTGAACGAAAAAAAAAAGTCCAAAATTCCTACTTTTTTAATACATTTTATTTAAAAAAAATTATAAAAAATGTATTAAAAGTTTTTTATATGCAAATGTAGTATCAAAAAAAAGTACAGATCATGGCGCAAAAAATGAGCCCCCATACCGCCGCTTATACGGAAAAATAAAAAAGTTAGAGGTCATCAAAATAAAGGGATTATAAACGTACTAATTTGGTTAAAAAGTTTGTGATTTTTTTTGAAGCGCAACAATAATATAAAAGTATATAATAATGGGTATCATTTTAATCGTATTGACCTCAGAATAAAGAACACATGTCATTTTTACCATAAATTGTACGGCGTGAAAACGAAACCTTCCAAAATTAGCAAAATTGCGTTTTTCGTTTTAATTTCCCCACAAAAATTGTGTTTTTTGGTTGCGCCATACATTTTATGATATAATGAGTTATGTCATTACAAAGGACAACTGGTCGCGCAAAAAACAAGCCCTCATACTAGTCTGTGGATGAAAATATAAAAGAGTTATGATTTTTAGAAGGCGAGGAGGAAAAAATGAAAAACGTAAAAATTAAATTGTCTGAGTCCTTAAGGCCAAAATGGGCTGAGTCCTTAAGGGGTTAATGAGGCAAATATAGTCCACTATTTCTAATGTACATCCCATTTTGCATAACATTACACTTCCTTGACTCTATGGAAGTCATCAAAAGCAATCACTATTCACAGTAAGCTTTCTTTACAAAAAGCAAATTTTAGTGTCATAAGATGTTGCAAGCTAATAAGATCAAGAGATCTAAGAAGATTAACATTGTTCAGGAGGAGAGCATGAGTATCTGCTGACTGTGTAAACAGCATAAACATGTGCACTCCTCTTTGTCACACTTTATGGATTTCTTATTTTTGTATAGTTCCAGAAGATTCTATTCATGGTATACATGTTCAGTCTATGCAACAAGCTTATTCATATACAGAAAATTTGCTGCAGAAATTCCTGCAACTTAAAATCAGTTCCATACATCTAACTGGGATTCTTTTGGCAACATGCACATGGATACATTAAAGCGCTCTTTAGATGAATGCAACAAATCTATGGCATGTGAGTATACTATAAGCACACATTAACTTAGCAGTATTAACTAACCATAAGAATATTTGGCATCACTTTCACACAAATTATATAAATGTGTCTCTAAATAAGTCATATCTTTGTACTAATCAATGGAATTGTATCTATGGAAACCTATTACTAACTTTCTTTATAGTGCATTATGTGACGCAATTTAATCTTGTGATTTTCCCACTATTTGATTTCCATACCTACAAAAAGAACAAGGCAGGGACCCTCGTTCAGCTGAACGCCATTTAACTCTGTCAGTTCCGACACAGGTTTAGGGTGCCACGGAAACTCTTTGCAGTCAATGTCACGAAGAACTTCTACTCTCCCTTGCCTTGTAATGACCTCTCCTTTTGGATCCAATATAATGAGATTAGGAATGCCTGCAAAAATAATAACATATTAGCTTAATTAAAATACAAAAAAAAAAAATACATCAAGCTTTATCCATACAGTATAATACTAACTAGTTTATACTGTCAGGAAGTAACTAACTTGACATATACCAGCTACAAGGACAGTATAAACATTTCCTGTTTTAAATTATTAGAATTTGTTCACACCCCACTGTGCTGTACTAAAGGGAACAATGTCTGTTGGTAAAACAGGAGTTGAGCAAAGAAAAAAAAATACTGCACTCCAATTTTTTTCCACTCAACTCCTCTAAAATACTAGACACTCAACTGACCCCATTCAAGTCAATGGGATGAGTCAGGACCAGGCGGTGTCCATTGTGCTCTGACCCATTCAGGGTCCTTTCAGCGCAAAAGAAAAAAAGAGTTGAACAGTCCCCGAACTAGTCGGAGCCGTGTGAACAGTCAAAGGGGCCACTTCTCTTTCAAGAACAGCATAGATCATCATAAATATGGTTCCCAAAATTTGGAAGAAAGTCAAAGCACAGTAAACACATTTTTATTTGTTTATTTTTTTTTACAGGGGATGCATTTTAGATTTACAGTACCCCTATAACACTATATAAAGTTGGAACTTAACTGAATTCAGAAAGTAAACCACATGTACTGTTAAAGATGCTGGTTATAGCTAGATGCAGTATTTAGTTACCACTCTGAATGCAAAGGAAAAGGTTTACATTATGTTTTGGAATGCCACAAAGGTTTGGTCCGAATGTAAACACGTGGTAAACCCACATATACAAATGAAAATTTGTTAACACAGGCTTGATTTAGAGCAGACAAGTCTGTGCTCAAGCATGTCAGGCGGGGTGCTTACAGCAAAATCTCTGAGACTTCTTTAATACAGGCATGTGATCTCATCTAAAGCTACTATATCTAATCTGTGCTTTTAGAAACGGCTTCTAATCCCCATAAAATAAAACCTTACACACACAAAACATTTCATTTAACCACATAGTAAACAAAACACACAGCTTGCTAAAAGCACATTGAATACTGTCCTAAATTCAACAAGGCTTTACAACCAAACATCCAAGTAAAAGAGCATCATACTGTATGGCTATGTTATTATAAAAATAATCTACCATCTTCACCTGGATCTGTATAAATCATGTGCTACATTATGCGGACAAACATTTATATACTGTACTGAAATTATTATACAGAAATAAATAAACTGTATTCCTACAGAGCTTATTTCTCTAGAATGCACTTTGTGTTGTGTATACTGCTATCCAAGGCAGCCGGCAGATGCTCTGACCTTCAGGGAAGTCGCTGCCCAAAAACAACATTATTTGCAAAGTATGAAAAATTAGGTATCTTAAAAAACATGCGAGTACAGGTGAGGTCTGATTAGACAATGGGTTTTGTCACAAGAGGGCATAAAGTTGCTTTGCCACTGCCCTATAAGAAGAATCTCAAAGGCTACTTTTGGGTAGTGTACTGGTGAGATAATTGATTGCCAGACACGCCTCTAAGACGCAATCAAAGACATTTTGCCCAGTTCACAAACTTTAAGAAGGGCGCATCATTGGACTAAGAAGGATGGTTGTTTCAATAAACTGTCTGCCATCTAAGCCATTATATATAAGCTGTTAGGAGGTGTTGGAAGCAGTGGTTATGTAAGGCCATGCACTTGAGGCAAACAGACTGCAGACAGCACAGACCGACCATCAGCAGAAGGGTTGTTTAAACAAGCAGCTCCTACAGTTTCCCTGTCCACTAGACAAAGGTGACACCTTCATTACACACTCCTCTCTCTGTCATGACCATTTCCAGACACTTAGCAGAAGGAAATCTGGTGAGATGGTACCCATTGCATGTCCTTCTATTAACCGCCAGCCACCTTTCACCTTCACCTTAATTTGCAGTGGTGTTGTACAGGTGAAAGAAACCTAGACTGCTACTGACTGTCTTTTGCGTCAAATCCAGATTCTGTTTGGGATCTGATGACCGTTGGGTTTGAGTATGGAGGCCTTATGGCAGGTGACTTCTAAGGATATGCCATAAATGTCCTCTAAACATGGGCTCCTAACCCCCCCCCCCCCCCCCCCCCCTGGCCTGCTAGTGGCTGTCAGAGTGGGTAAGGAAGCCAAAAAACAGTCAAGTTGGTTGTCTACCCATTTTGCGTCCTTTGACTTCAATAGGAGTTGTGTAAACAGCATCGCTGTTTATGCATCTCTTATTAAAGTCAATGGGCGTTAATGCAAGTTGCGTAAAACATTATGTATGTAAAAGAGAATGATTATTTTAAAGGATCTTTTTGAAGCTATGTCTTCATTTTAGAGCACTATGTGGGAGATTTAGCAAGGGATTTAGAGCTCTTTTTTTGCTTACAAAAGTCACACGAAAAGTTGCACGAGCGTCTAAGCAATTTTTTGTGCGACTTTTGTGGGCACACATAAAGTAGCAAACATCCTTACCTAAGCAACTTTCAGGTTACACTTCTGCAGTGGCAGGGAATTTATGAAGTGCAAATGTCACACGTAGGCAAAAACCCCTTAAAAAAGTCGCTGTCAGAAACTGTAGGGTTAATCTGCTCAAAGTTCTTTTGTTTATTTTAGTTGCTAGGACTACGCCCCCGTGTGTCTGGGTGTTGATTAGTGTTTGCCTATTAGAGTCCTCCTGCAAGATACATAGGTGTATTTAAGGAATCCTTTCACATCCAGGCTTGTTGAAAAAAGGGTAAGCTAGACCCTGAAACGCGTCCAGCCAGTCTCCATTGGTTACATCAGGCATACCCAGCAGAGGACTATGACCGCACGTCGCTACAAACACAGATATTTTCAGTAACTTTGAAATACCTATCATCCCCCAACACAGCACATTTGCCTAGTGTCTGGAGGGCAACCGCTACAAAGATACGCCAAACAGAGACCAGCAAACAAGCGGTGTTGGATACTACAAGTCTAAGGATCACCTGCTCAAGTGCGCATGCGCATAGGAGAAGCGATACAGACAGCCGCACGGTCACATCATAGCCCACATACAGGAGGAGCGGGATGCTGCTCCTGGGCGGAATAGGATAAGAGTACAGTATCAATTACGAGCGCAGTGCTGAGAAAGAAAAATACTGCACCCTGCATTGTATGAATTATATGAAAACCTAAATAGCCAAAGGAACATTGGCTTTTACCATAGACACTCTGAAAAACTATTACCAGCTGCATACCTAAACAAGGTTTAATTACAAGAGGGCCTTGTTACTTTTATTTATCTTATTTTTGGCAAATTTATTATTAAATTTTTTCTTACTTTTGATATATCTGTCCTTTCTTATGCAACAAGTATACTTTTAGACTGTAAATTTTTTTTTTAACAAGTAATAAATAAACATACTTTATTAATACAAGTGTATGTGAAATATATAAATACACACAATAAAGAGGATATACAGTGGGGCAAAAAAGTATTTAGTCAGCCACCAATTGCTTTTTAAGTTCTCCCACTTAGGGATGTAATTTTCATCATAGCTCAACTATGAGAGACATAAAGAGAAAAAAATCTATATCACATTGTCTGATTTTTAAAGAAATTATCTGCAGATTATGGTGGAAAATAAGTATTTGGTCAATAACAAAAGTTCATCTCAATACTGTTATATACCCTTTGTCGACAATGAAAGAGGTCAAACCTTTTCTTCACAAGGTTTTCACACACTGTTGCTGGTATTTTGGCCCATTCCTCTATGCAGATCTCCTCTAGAGCAGTGATGTTTTGGGGCTGTCGCTGTGCAAGACAGACTTTCAACTCCCTCCAAAGGTTTTCTATGGGGTTGAGATCTGGAGACTGGCTAGGCCACTCCAGGACCTTGAAATGCTTCTTATGAAGCAACTTCTTTGTGTGTTTGGGATCATTGTCATGCTGAAAGACCCAGCCACGTTTCATCTTCAATGCACTTGCTGATGGAAGGAGGTTTTCACTCAAAATTTCAGGATACATGGCCCCATTCATTCTTTCCTTTACACGGATCAGTCGTCCTGGTTCCTTAGCAGAAAAACAGCCCTAAAGCATGATGTTTTTTCACCCCCCATGCTTCACAGTAGGTATGGTGTTCTTTGGATGAAACTCAGCAATCTTTCTCCTCCAAACATTAAGAGTTGAGTTTTTACCAAAAAGTTCTACTTTGGTTTCATCTGACCATATGACATTCTCCAATACTCTTCTGGATCATCCAAATGCTCTCTAGCACACTTCAGACAGGCCCAGACATGTACTGGCTTAAGCAGGGGGACAAGTCTGGCACTGCATGATTTGAGTCCCTGGCGGCGTAGTGTGTTACTGATGGTAGCCTTTTTTTTTTTACTTTGGTCCCAGCTCTCTGCAGGTCATTCACTAGGTCCCCCCCGTGTTGTTCTTGGATTTTTGCTCACCGTTCTTGTGATCATTTTGGCACCACAGGGTGAGATCTTGCGTGGCGCCCCAGATCGAGGGAGATTATCAGTGGTCTTGTATGTCTTCAATTTTCTAATAATTGCTCCCACAGTTGATTTCTTCCCACCAAGCTTCTTGCCTATTGCAGATTCAGTCTTCCCAGCCTGGTGCAGGTCTACAATTTTGTTTCTGGTGTCCTTCGACAGCTCTTTGGTCTCGGCCATAGTGAAATTGGGAGTGTGACTGTTTGAGGTTGTGGACAGGTGTCTTTTATACTGATAAGTTCAAACAGGTGCCATTAATACAGGTAAAGAACGAGTGGAGGACAGAGGAGACCCTTGAAGTTACAGGTCTGTGAGAGCCAGAAATCTTGCTTGTTTGTAGGTGACCAAATACATATTTTTCCACCATAATTTGCAAATAAATTCTTTAAAAATAATTTTTATGATTGCTTTTAGAACATTTTTTTGTCTATGTTTTGGCGCAGTTCAGGCGCAAGCAGCATATTTAGCGACTTTTATGTGTCTTTTGATATAGACAGTTTCACTCTTTTTGCCTACCCGTAGAACTTTTTCTTTTTGACTATCACTATTTTGTGCGCAAAGCTACTTTTTTAGGCGCAAAGCTACACCACCTACCAGTAGGCGTAAGAATCACTTCTACCTTTCGCAATTCAACCTTTAACCTGTGGACGACAGCGTCCTACTCCCCTTCTATGACACGTGCTCAGGAGCTGAGCGCAAGTCATAGCTGGGTGGTCCTGGCGGCTATCTGCCACCACGACCCATCTCTAATGCCAGACATCACCGATCACAGTGATGCCCGGCTTTAACTCCTTAGACACCGCAGTCAAATTTGATTGTAGCGTCTAAAATTCAAGTAAAAATGTCCCGGCAGATCTGAGAAAGTAAGTAAAAAACACCTAACCTTCGAAATTCAGGACCCGGGAAAGTGTCTGCTTCCCTCCCTCATAAGCGTCTAGAAAAAGTGTATGTGGTAGAGCTTTTCCCACCACAACAGAGCTGCACAAAATTCATCATCCTGCTGCACCTTCTTGATAAATAAGATGCACGCTAGTCAAATCCACCACTCAAATAAACATGGGAAAATAGTTCTATTGTAGACATTCTTTGATAAATCTGTGCCTATGTCTCTCATAGTTGAGGTATACCTATGATGAAAGTTACAGGCCTCTCATCTTTTTAAAGGGGTACTCCGGTGAAAACCTTTTTTCTTTTAAATCAACTGGTGCCAGAAAGTTAAACATATTTGTAAATTACTTCTATTAAAAAATCTTAATCCTTCCTGTACTTATTAGCTGCTGAATACTACAGAGGAAATTCTTTTCTTTTTGGAATGCTCTCTGATGACATCACGAGCACAGTTCTCTCTGCTGACATTATAATAATAACGCTTTATTTATTGTTGTCCTTAGTGGGATTTGAACCCAAGTCCCCAGCACTGCAAGACAGCAGTGCTAACCACTGAGCCACCATGCTGCCCTTAGCATACATCTGCTATGCATGGCTGCTAAAATGGACAGAGATGTCAGCAGAGAGCACTGTGCTCGTGATGTCATCAGTGTTCCAAAAAGAAAGGAATAACCTCTGTAGCATTCAGCAGCTAATAAGTACTGGAAGGATTAAGATTTTTTAATAGACGTAATTTACAAATATGTTTAACTTTCTGCCACCAGTTGATTAAAAGAAAAAAGGTTTTCACCGGAGTACCCCTTTAAGTGGGAGAATTTGCAATTAGTGGCTGACAATACTTTTTTGCTCCACTGTAACTCTATTGCAATATGGGCAAATATTATATACTGACGCATTTTATTATTTTACCACATCGTTTGGCAATGCCATAAAGATATTGTGCACATACGTATACAATAGTAGTATATACCACTGTAGATATAACCAAACATCTCTAGACAAGTCTGCCTGTGTAGCCTAGAGGGGCTAACCCCACTTTTTTGTACATAAATATTGGTATTTTAAGGTGGTACTGGGAGTTTGCACTCGGCGATAAGTGTGAGTTAGCCGCCATTGTCTATTTTTAGTATTTTTTCTATATTCACATTCAGGCTTTGCCTGTGAAAGAGCTTGTCTACAGTAGCTAGCATTTTATACCCTGTGTTTCCTGATATTTGTTATTTGATCTCGGCTTGGCTTTCTGACTTCCCTTTCGTGTTAGCGTCTTGGTACCTCGACATTTTCGGTTACGGACTCTGCTAGTTGACTTTATAGTGTGTTTGTTTAGTATATTTCTGTTAGTTTGTGTGCCTCCTGACTGTATGCCTTTTTTTTGTAGTTTATTTTGTTGACTGTTACGGCCATCACTTATATAGGAAGGGACTGGTACCGTTGTTACGAGCCCGCTGAACCCCTCCCTAGCTGTTGCAAGACTACAACTCCCAGCACGTCCTCACTGTAAGGGCATGCTGGGAGTTGTAGTCTTCCAACAGCTAGTGGGTGGATGGTAGATGCGGGTCGGTGGGTGTCTGGGGAGCGGAGCAAGCCGGCTCACAGTAATATGAAATCACGGCACTGTAATTTTATATTTCCTGCCTGGAGCCGTGAGCTACCGTGTCTACCAACCGCCTGCTAGCTATTTCAACTACAACTCCCAGCATGTCCTCACTGTAAGGGCATGCTGGGAGCTGTGGTTGCAAGAGTTAGCAAGCGGCTTTTAACACCTGGGTGCCTCCAGCTGGTGCTAAACTGCAACTCTCATCATGGGAGTTGTAGTTTAGCTACAGGGTGTCTCCAGCTCTTGCTAAACTACAACTCCCATCACGGGAGTTGTAGTTTAGGAACAGCGAGACTCCAGCTAGTGCTTAACTGGATGCTCGCTGTTGTTAAATTACAACTCCTATCGTTCCCAGACAGCTAAAGGCTGTCTGGAAATTATGGGGGTGTAGTTTAGCAACAGCTGGAGGCTCCCTGTTTGAAAACCCTGCTTTATGGGCATTCTCCCTGGGGGACAATAAATGTACTAACCAAATTTTTTATCTTCTCATTTAACCCCTTAAAGACGCAGGGTTTTTCAGTTTTTGCATTTTTGTTTTTTCCTCCTTACCTTTTAAAAATCATAACCCTTTCAATTTTCCACCTAAAAATCCATATTATGGCTTATTTTTTGCGCCACCAATTCTACTTTGCAGTGACATTAGTAATTTTACCCAAAAATCCACAGTGAAACGGAAAAAAAAAATCATTGTGCGACAAAATCGAAGAAGAAAGCCATTTTCTAACTTTTGGGGGCTTCCGTTTCTACGCAGTGGTAAAAACGACACCTTATCATTATTCTGTAGGTCCATACAGTTAAAATGGTATCTTATTTATATACCGTATTTATCGGCGTATAACACGCACTTTTTAGGCTAAAATTTTTAGCCTAAAGTCTATGTGCGTGTTATACGCCGATACCGCCCCAAGAAAGGCAGGGGGAGAGAGGCCGTCGCTGCCCGCTTCTCTCCCCCTGCCTTCCCTGGGGTCTAGAGCCCTGCTGCCAGCCCTTCTCACCCCCTGGCTATCGGCACCGCTGCCCGTTCTGTCCCCCTGACTATCGGTACCGGCGCCGACAGTCAGGGGGAGAGAAGGGGCAGCGGCACCCATTGCGGGCGCCGCTGCCCCGTTGCCTCCCCCCATCCCCGGTGGCATAATTACCTGGGTCAGGTACGCGCTGCTGCAGGCCTCCGGCGTGCATCCCCTTCGTCGTTGCTATGCGCTGCACAGCGCGGCGCATGACATCAATGCGCCGCGCCGTGCATAGCAACGACGCAGGGGACGCACGCCGGAGGCCTGGAGCAGCGCGGACCCGACCCAGGTAATTATGCCACCGGGGATGGGGGGAGGCAACGGGGCAGCGGCGCCCGCAATGGGTGCCGCTGCCCCTTCTCTCCCCCTGGCTGTCGGCGCCGCTTCTCTCCCCCTGGCTATCGGCCCCGGCAACGGGGCGCCGGCACCGATAGTCAGGGGGACAGAACGGGCAGCGGCGCTGATAACCAGGGGGAGAGAAGGGCCGGCAGCAGGGCTCTAGACCCCAGGAAAGGCAGGGGGAGAGAAGCGGGCAGCGACGGCCTCTCTCCCCCTGCCTTTCCTGGGGATGTATCGGGGTGTACACGCGCACACACGCACCCTCATTTTACCATGGATATTTGGGTAAAAAACTTTTTATACCCAAATATCCTTGGTAAAATGAGGGTGCGTGTTATAGGCCGGTGCGTGGTATACCCCGATAAATACGGTAGGTTTAATTTGTCGTACTTCTGGAAAAAATCATAACTACATGCAGGAAAATTTATACATTTAAAAATGTCCTCTTCTGACCCCTATAACTTTTTAATTTTTCCACGTACAGGGGGTGGTATGAGGGCTCATTTTTGCGCCGTGATCTGAAGTTTTTATGGGTACCATTTTTGTTTTGATCGGACTTTTTGATCACTTTTTATTGGTATAAAAAGTGACCAAAAATAAGCTTTTTTGGACTTTTTTTCCGTGTACGCCATTGACTGAGCGGTTTAATCAACGATATATTTTAATAGTTCGGACATTTATGCACGCGGCGATACCACATGTTTATTTTTATTTACACAGTTTTATTATTTTTTTATGGGAAAAGGGGGGTGATTCAAACTTATATTAGGGAAGGGGTTAAATGATCTTTATTAACACTTTTTTTTTGCAATGATATAGGGGCCTATAACATTACATACAATGATCTTTTACACAGATCACTGGCATGTATTAACATGCCTGTGATCAGTGTTATCAGTGCTTGACTGCTCCTGCCTGGATCTCAGGCACGGAGCAGTCATTCGCTGATCGGACACCGAGGAGGCAGGTAGGATCCCTCTCTGTGTCCTGTAAGCTGTTCGGGACGCCGCGATTTCACCGCGGCGGTCCCGAACAGCCCGACTGAGCAGCCGGGATAGTTTCACTTTCGCTTCAGACGCGGCAGTCAGCTTTGATCGCCGCGTCTTAAGGGTTAATACAGGGCATCACCGCGATCAGTGATGTCCTGTATTATCTGCGGGTCCCGGCCGCCGGGATCGCTGCGATATGACGCGGCATATCGTGGGAGCCGGCGCAGGACATAAATATACGTCCTTCGTCGTTAAGATCTAGGTACCCTGTGTGACCTGCATTTTTTTTTGTTTACTATTAATAAAATGGTTTATGAGGGCTTTGGTGGGGGGAGTGTTTTTTGGGAATAAAAGTTTTTAAAACACATTGTTAAAGTTGTTAAAATGCGATTTATTGTTTTTATTGTTTATGTGAGCCAATTAATCAACCCCCTGTGATAGTATGATAAATATGTCACACATAAGCAAAACCAAAGCAAGAAAAAAAAAACACAAGCAAGGGAAGTCCCGCCACAAGTTCGTTTTAACCTAAAGAGGACATACCTCATTATTTATTTTCACCTAAAACATTAGATTACTGTGCAAATCGAAACGCGTCACTCTGCCTGTGTGAAAGTGTAGTTTTTACAAAAAGGAAAGATCGTTTCTGAAAGAGCAGCTGCGCTGGACAAATTTCCTTCACCTAAAACACTGGAATTACATTAAAATGTAAAATTTTCCACTACCCAAGTTACAAATAAACTATGTGCTCACCTTGTATTCCATATAATCGGTTCAGCCGTGACCTTCTTGCCTCATCACTATATGGAACAGCCAGCCAAGGCATTTCATTGAAATACTGTTTAAACGATTCTTCAGATCTGAGGAAAGACCAACACAGTTTTAATATATTTACTGTAAGCAAATACTTAAGAACATTTGTATAATTAAAACAGAATCAGGTCAGAAAGTAAGGACACATATATTAATAGAATGAACTGTGAAGGAGAAAGAAGAAAGCATCACCTGGCACCTGTGATCATGCTAATCATGTAAAAGAAAGCCAGACCTGCCATTAAATGGGCACTCTCATCAAAACTTATGTTTGCTATTGCACTCCTTATGGTAAATAAAAAAAAATCTTTCTAATTTACTTTGTTTTTACTTTCAATAGTTTTTATTGAATTTTACCATAATAAAAAAACATAAACATGTGTATACTTTGTTTTAAAAAAATGAAGTTTTCTATGTTTTGTGTCTATAAAAGCTGCAACTAGGTGTCTCCCTAATTGTCCAGAGCACATTTCCCCCCATCTCTTGCACAGACTTTGGACTCCTGTTGGCCTGCCAGAAGTTCACAAACAGGAAATGTCGGGGGTGTGCAGCCTTATCCAATCACAGCTCATCTCACACTGAACTGCTCTGGTCTGTGTGTAGCAGAGTGAGGGAGGAAGTTCTCCCCTGTATGGCTTCAGATGATGTCACACCTGCTAGGGAACACTCCTTCCCAGTCTGCAAATCTGTGACTGAGCAATAAATACAGAGCAATATCAATGTAGAAAACAGAAAAAATAATAAAAATAAAGGCAGGGGGTGGTTTATCATGATGGGGGCAGTGAACTGGGAGCATTATAAAATTTTACAAGATCATGAGAGGTGTCCTCTGGCGGGTTAAGAAGTGCTCCTTTCTTTTGGTTATTCATTTTTACACAAAAAAAGGATTTACAGCAGAAAGTGATAACTTTCACATAAAATATAAGAACTAACCGTAAAGATCAAAAGTCTTATATATCCCGAGAAGCAGACACATAAACCTTAATAGTAAACAGATCTAACTTAGCCAATGGAATGTATGGATAAAATATAAGAAGTTACTTAATAGTTTATTTCATAAACAATAAATGTAATACTCTTACTGGAGTGCATCTCGCTTAGGAGAAAAAAAGAAAAGTTTGCAGCCAGACATTTATTATTCCAAAGCTATTCCACCACTGCCAACAAATATTCGCTTATAAGATTTGGTTTACCATCTCTTCATATGTTAAATAATAACTTGGCAAAGGTTGGTTTCGTGTTTTTTACTGGTTCACTTAACACATAGCCAGCAGAAGAGTTTATTTACACACTGCAATTATTGAATGGTGGAATACAATTACAACAAATATGCAACAATTTATAAACCAGTCACTAATTCTCCATCTTTTATCTCATGAGATCTACTGCTGTGGAGCAGACCTGCCAAGTGTTACGAAAAAAGAAAACAATACTGAAGCCCGGAGTTAGGCAGTAAAACCTAGATCAGGATCATTTAAGGATCCATGGAAGATAGTAATAACTCAAAAAGGTAGCAGCCAACATTAATTTAGCCAATGCAGTTGCCATCTGGCTCCTGGCACCTTTCCAAACAGCTATATTAACCCATGATATCAACAATCAGAATGCACAACCATGCAGAGCACATTAACCATCAGAACATTGAACAAATGATTGACAAAGCGACTCACATAATTCACAATGGTGCCTTTAATATTGCCTTTAAAAGCTTAGTGTACGTGTTGCAAGGTGCAAAAAAGAAATTTGTATAAGCTACAATCTGTACGTAGAAAACATCATTTGCGAAAAAAACTAAACAAAAAAAAAAAACCTTGTGCACATGCTAGTAAGATATTCACAAGCAGTGTCACCAGATTACAAATTTTCCTTCCCGAACAATTTGGTCACTACACATTTACAGTATTCTACGATGTAATAAATAAAGAATTAGCTGGGCTCAAAGCAAACATCTGAGAACTCAGCCAAAACATACAAGACCAGTGATGTCACCATCACAATTCTGCAGCACCAAACCAGGAAAGCTTGAAGTATTGAAAAATACAACTCCCATGGGATATCTGTTAATGTACTTGTAATGAAGAAAAGGTTGCAACAAAAATGGAAAAAGCATTTATGTATGCCATGTATCTTTTGATCCTACATTGCTAAACTACACATAAGATTAAATAGGAATAAGGTGGGAATATGCATCACACATTTTTAAGGGCTATTTCCCATCTGGGTCATTTATTGCATATCTGACCACAAACAAGCCAGAGGGGGAGTCATGTTTTTACGAGTGGGAACAGCCCTTTAATGATCTATTCACACGTACAGTATTCTGTGCAGATTTAATGCGCAGGATTCTCTGCTGCAGATTTCAATGTAAACTGAACACAGCTTGAAATCCTGCGCATCAAATCTGCGCAGAATACTGTACGTGTGAATAGACCCTAAAGGTGTATTCACACATGCAGTATCCTGCACATATTTGATGCTGCAGATTTAAAGCTGTGTTCAAGTATTTAGTTTACAAAGAAATGTGCAGCTTCCAATCCTGTGCCTCAAATATGCACAGAATATGTGCAGGATATTGTATGTGCAAATACAGTCTAAGGGCTCGTTCACACGGGTGAGTTTCATTGTGAGTTAGCAATGTGTTTTTTGGCTTTATAACTTCATATCCTCACTATCCCTGGGGGGCATAAATGTCACAC
The DNA here is from genome assembly GCF_029499605.1 of Hyla sarda. NCBI lineage: Eukaryota > Metazoa > Chordata > Amphibia > Anura > Hylidae > Hyla > Hyla sarda. Next base: position 249,139,865 of record NC_079190.1, on the reverse strand, counting down.
GGGGATGGTAAGGATAAAGATTTTACCAAATGTAATGCATCATCAAGCCTTATATATGGTAAAATCTGCTGCTTGGTTCCCTTTGAAGCTGTGTTCAGTCAATTCGTTTACATTGAAATCTGCAGCTTCAAATTTTGTGCATCAAATATGCTCAGGAAACTGTATATGTGAACAGAACCTTAAAGAGGTTATCCAAGATTAGAAAAACATGGCTACTTTCCTCCAAAGTCAGCGCCACACCTGTCCTCAGGTTCTGTGTGGTATTGCTAATCAGATCCATTCTTTTCAATTAAACTTAGCTGCAATACCACACACAAACTAAGTATAAGAGTGGCAATGATTATATATATAAAAATATAATCATTTTTGGATAATCCCTTTAATAAATAGTTGTTATAACTTGTTATTATTCTGAGATGTGTTTTCTGAATCCTTAGCTCTGCTAGTTAATCCTCTGTACCATATTCTTTACTGTAGACACTGTAAAGAAAAAAGGCCTAGAGTATATGATGGGGCCCACCACTTGGATCCCCACAGATCAGTAGGGGTCCTATGAGCCCCATTCCTCTTTACTGCATGAACATTGTGGGAAGTCTGAATGGAGCGGCAGTCAAGTGTGTGCTCTTCGATCCCTTTAATGTCCACAGGCTAATGGTAACAACCGAGCTCTATACTCTAAAGGTGTTTTTAGATAGCCCTATAAAAACTTAATGGTGCAAAACAGAACATGCATGACCACCACTCCATTAAAGGGAAACTGACAGTGGGTTTACCTGCATTAAACTCAACACGTGTTTATAGAATAGGAGAACCGGATTACAATGATGTACTGTATCATTTACATTGTTCCAGAGATACATGCTGTTTTAGCCAACATGCTAATCTGGAAATGGCCGACTTTGCGCAATAGAGACGGGACCAGGCATCCCTGCTTCCGTCCCCACTGCACGGATAATCCCACTCATCCTTATGCATATTCATGCAATCCCTTTGGCAATGTAAACACAAGGTGGGCAGGCATATCGGTGCAGAGGGGATAGAAGCAGAGAAACTGGTTATGTTGTGTCCTGCCTCCATTGTGCAAAGCCGTCCATTTCCAGATTAGCAATGCCAACAAATACAGCATGTATCTCCTGAAAAGGACTGCGGATCTGGGTGAGTGATAAATCATTGTAACATGGATTGGATTTAGTGTGGGTGAACCCACTTTCATTTTAAGAAAAAAAGGGGACTCAGGACCCTCATTTATTTTACTCAGAAATGGTCTCAAGCAGTGGGGCACCTAACCATGATACATTTTAGGTAATCAACATTTTTAGGGGATTACCATTGTTATGGATAATATATGTAAAATGAAGATCATTCTTCTAAAATGGAGGTTACATCCTGTATTACACCGTGTGACCATCCCCTTTTGGCCCAGAGAGAATATGATGCAATGCTTACGTAAAGTAGTCTGCTAACTAATTAGAATGCTTATACAATGTGCTATGCCCTACTGAAGGATATATCTTGTGTGTACGCTATACAATAAAGAGAACTGCTTTGACCCAAAGAGAGAGTCAGCGTGCACGTATTTATCTAATTTGGAGCAGGACATTAAACTAGAGAGGTCACTTGGAACGCATCCAAAACACCATTTAAAGACCTACAGAAATGACAAATTTTTTTTAACCCCTAACAAACTAAGCACTACTGTCTGATTGTGGGGGGTCCGACCGCTGGCACCCCCATAAGATCTCCCGTACGGGGCCCCAGAACTGCAGCAGCCCTGCACAGCTGATGTTTGTGTCATCGACCTCACTAAGGTGGACAGACACGCCCCATCCATTCAGCTCTATGGGAGAGGCAGGGATGAAAGAAAGCTGCATCTCTGCTTCTACCATGGAGATACATGGAGGGGACGTGTATGAGTAGAGCCGGGGCCCCATACAGAAAATCGCGGGGGGTCATAGCGGTCAGCCCCCCTGCGATCAGACACTTATGATCTATCCTGGAGATAGGGGATAAGTGTTCTATGGCTGCAGTGCCCTATTAAAAACAGGTATGATTCTAAGCTACAGGAGGACATTTATATATGCAAATCCTATTAAAATGGTCAAAAAATTTATGGATTTCCATGTAGATAGGACAACTATCTACATGGCAATCCATAAATTTTTTGACCATTTTCATCAGAAGTAACCAAAAACATGACTGTTTCTCTGTATCCACAGTGAACAATTATCAATACGATTGCTAAAAAAAAGTACACAGTATTATTAATGATTACATGTAAGATAGCCTCCATTTAGTGAGAATTATTGTCACTGCTTTAGTTTGGCTATAAATTTACACCAAATAAGCATGTGAAAATTATCCATGTCAATAAAATTATATCATAGAAAGTGGAATAGAAGCAGTCACCAGAGGAATCTTCTCTACTCTGCAATCTATTATCAACATTCATTTAGAAGAGGATCCACAAGAAACATTGGCTCTTATTAAAGAAAAACTGTCATCAGTGTCACCGCACTAATCTGCTGCTACAGGCAGGTAGTGCGGGTGATACTGATGACAACCATACTTATATCACAAAGCTCACAAAGCTCACAAAGCTTCGCCAGCAAACAGATGAAGATATCGGGAGCACAGATCGCGGACATGTAAGTATGGTTGTCATCAGGGTCACCCACACTACCTACCTGTAGCAGCAGGTTAGTGTGGCGACACTGATGACAGTTTTCCTTTAACTGTTCCATCCTTTCGTAAAATTCCTTTGCCTTATTTAATTGATAGGAGCTCCATAAAAGAGGAACTTATAAGCTAACAAGTAATATAAGTTTTTTTTTATACAGGTATCATATCTTGTATTTTTGCATAGCTTATATAGAAAATCCGTTGTGATATGCTATGTTACCTACATGCATTTATATCATACCAGATATTACGGTAACTCTCAGACAACCCCTTGAAAGGCTTGGAGCACTTTATGAAAAGTACTTAAATTTATTCTTGCTTTGTGCATTTTATGGTGCGACAAACATTTTCTCCACAGGTCTTTATTAAAACATTTGCTTAGTTCCTCTTCTGCAGTTTGCTGTGTACACTCTATTTTCTCTCAACACAACCTTTAAAATTCTGTACCTGCTCTCCTGCCTATCTACATTGAATAAAAATAAGGTGGCAGTAAAAGCATAAAGAAAGTATCATGTTATGTAACAGTAAGTTGTAATGATAACTTTATCAAATAAAAGAAATGTTTCATCTGTTATGTAACAGCAAGTTGTAATGATAACTTTATCAAATAAACACACAAAATGCAACAGATCAGTGGTCAAGTCTGTCAACGGTTCTTTATAAGCAAGTGTTGGCAGGCTTGCATGTTGTACATTGTTGGGATGTCCAGCATGCATCCAAAGCAATCTGTGTGTATAATAACTTGTTTCCAATACAGTACAGTGATCCCTCAACTTACAATGGCCTCAACATACAATAGTTTCAACAATGGTCTTTTCTGGACCATTGTAAGTTGAAACCAGACTCAACATACAATGTTATGGGCAGTCCAGATCTGTGATACCTGTCAATGAACTGACCAACCAGAATGGGCATTCACTGGTAAAACTCCTGTATTACTGAAGTGTATGCACGGACTGGTGTCTGGTAGCGCCTCCCTACAGTACAGGGCGGTACTACATGTTTTGTACTACTCTTTGGGCCAGGGTTAGCTGCTCTTTTGGATACCAGGTGAGGGCGGCTCCATGTTACTTTTTTTTTTTTTTTTTAGGACAGTGCGTGTACTGTACAGGACCCCAAAGAAGCTCCTGTCCTCTACATAGACCAGTGCTTCCCAAGCAGGGTGCCCCCAGCTGTTGCAAAACTACAACTCCCAGCATGCCTGGACAGCCTTTGGCTGTCCGGGCATGCTGGGAGTTGTAGTTTTGCAAAAGCTGGAGGCTCCCTGCTTGGAAAGCACTGACATAGACAGTGATTACAGCTCCCAGCAGATCTTTCTTACTTTTATATGTAAGGACTTGCTATATCTTTATCAGTTATCTACTTATTTTTCTTTAATCCTCACTTTTTCCTATTTTTGGATGACATTTTGGTGCCTTTAGAACCAATTAGCAGGTTTCCATAGAGTCATGGTCACAACATACAATGGTTTCAACATACAATATTAATTGGTTCCAGGACGACCATTGTAACTTGAGGGACCACTGTACTATGAATGTAATATATAATGTATAAAATCTCATTTAATTTGATTTCTGAATTAACAGACAAGCACAATAAGTATTTCAATTTTATTTCATGTAAATATATATATATATATATATATATATATATATATATATATATATATATATATATGTGTGTAGGTGAAGCAGAGCTGTGTGTATATAGACAGCTGTGTTGTCTGTGTATATAATACGGTATATATGCAGCAGTGCTGTGTGTGTATAATATGCATACTGCAAAGTTGTGTATGTGTGGTTAGGATGTAGACAGAAATATAGATTAATTTAAAAAAAAAAAAAAACACTTCTGCACTGCATCTTTCTGTTTTTTCATATACAGAAGGTAGACTTCCAGGAGAAGCTTAGCTGCATTCAGATTATAGGAGTTCAATGTAAAATACATATGCAGTATAGACTTAAAGGGGTACTCCCCTGGAAAACATTTTTTTTAAATCAACTGGCTCCAGAAAGTTAAACAGATTTGTAAATTACTTCTATTTAAAAAATATTAATCCTTCCAGTACTTATCAGCTGCTATATGCTCCACAGGAAGTTCCTTTCTTTTGAATATCCTTTCTGTCTGACCACAGTGCTTTCTGCTGCCACCTCTGTGAATTTTAGGAACTGTCTGGAGCAGGATAGATTTGCTATGGGGATTTGCTCCTACTCTGGTCAGTTCCTAAAATGGACAGAGGTGTCAGTAGAGAGCACTGTGGTCAGACAGAAAGCAAATTCAAAAAGAAAAGAACTTCCTCTGTAGTATACAGCAGTTGATAAATAGTGGAGCAATTAAGATTTTCAAATAGAAATAACTTACAAATCTGTTAAAGTTCCTAGCACCAGTTTATTTAAAAAAAAAATCTGTACCCCTTTAAGGGGAAAAAACAGTATTTAAAGGGGTACTCCAATGGAAAACAAAGGTTTTTCAAACCAATTTGTAACTTACTTCTATATAAAAATCTTAATCCTTCCAGCACTTATTAGCTGCTGTATGCTCCAGAGAAGTCGTGTAGTTCTTTCCAGTCTGACCACAGTGCTCTCTGCTGACACTTCTGTGTCAGGAATTGTCTTGAGTGGAAGCAAATCCTCAGAACAAACCTCTCTTTCTCTTAACAGTTCCTGACAGGGACAGAGGTGGCAAGCAGAGAACACTATAGTCAGACTGGAAAAAAAATACACAACTTCCTCTGGAGCATACAGCAACTCATAAGTACTGGAAGGATTAAGATTTTAAATAGAAGTAATTTACAACTCTGTATAACTTTCTGGCACTGGTTGATTTGAAAAAAAGTAGTTTTCCACTGGAGTACCCCTTTAACAGTGTAAATTCTATTTAAAGGACATGAAAACAAATTACCTGTCAGCACTAACTAGAACAATTTCAAACTTTTGCCCCAACTCCTTAATTTTCCGGTAAGACTCCACTAGAACTCTGGTCAGGCTGCGACATGGAGGACACTGAAATATGAACATACAAAAATGTACATAAGAAAAAAATTTATGTTCCCTAAAGGATTAAAGGCCTACTAAACTTTTCTATCACATTGCTGATTAGCAAAAGGCAATTTCTAACCTTCAGATCCAATTTCAATTGTTCCTGCACATAATTTGGCATGTAAGGAAACAAGTGTCAAAGGGAATATGCGGTATAGTACACAAAACAATGAACTGTGGTGTGTGTGTGTGTGTATATATATATATATATATATATATATATATATATATATATATATATATATATATATATATATATATATATACACACACACACACATACACACACACCTGGGCTAATCTGCATCTAAAACCACAACGAAAGACATGTCAGAAAAACAACGCTTGCCTTGGATTTCTGCCACATATATTGCGGTTTAGTTTTGTAAAGGGAAAAAAAGTGCCATATGAACTAACTCTTACATATTATAATTGAGTAATTAAGATAAATGATAATTTGGTGTTGTTTTTAGTGTTTACACAAGGTGTTTAAAGGGAAAGTATAATGTTGTTGTGGTGGCAGGATACACATTTAAAACTCCCAGTAACTCTGTAACCTGCCGCCAAAGACAGCAATCTGGGAATTACCAGAAGTCTATGGAACGTCAGGCAATTCCGTAGAATGCTTGCTTTAGCAGCAGGCTAGGGAGTTGCAAGGAGTTTTAAACATGTTTCTTGCCACCACAACAACATTATACTTGCACTTAAGTGTTGCAGCATTACAATTTTACCAAATTCATCACTGGTATATAACTTATGTGTATACTATCTTTTATGTAAGAGTGTCTGCAGTTCATTTGTTCACAACAGACTGACAGATTCCCTTTAATTCCTTAATACAGGTCATGTGCATTTACTTACCCAATGTGCAGAGAAATATACACCCACAAAGGAGCCTTCCAGAGTACTACTATCTTGGGACTGGCTATTGTTCCTGAGCAAAGGACCTGCAATAACTTCACTGAAGGGCTTTGGACCCCAAGGGAACTCTAGACCTGAGGAAAATAATAAAATATTTAGTAACAGGATCCTGTTATAAAATTAAGCAAAATACGTTTGCAAAGTCCTGCACTAGAATAGTTTGTCTCATATAACTCAAGTTACAATTTAAAGGAAAACAGTCATCTGTTCATCCATACTAAACCCAATAGACTGGGTTTTAGAGTGGGTGAACAGGAGACCGATGTGGGGTTAATGGGTTAAATACATACCTGCACTCCGGAGATCAGTATCTCTGAAGATCGGCATCCATCTTCAGTGAAAAGCGTGCTGGAGGCGGGCCCGCTGGCTCAATTTGAATATACATTGTCGTGGGTCCCGTGAGCGCTCACATGACCCGCAAATGAATATTCATATTGAGCCGGCGGGCCCACCTCCCGCAAGCAATTCACTGAAGATGGATGCCGATCTTAGGAGGTACAGATCTCTGGGGTGCAGGTAGGCATTTAACCCATTAACCCCTCACCAGTCTCCTGTTCACCCACTCTATAACCCAGTGTATTGGGTTTAGTGTGGGTGAACAGATGACCGCTTTCCTTTAAGGGTATATAGACATGACACATACATCACAGTGTGAAATCCTCATTGATGAACCCCTTTTCTGCAAGCCACAATGGAGAGACTCTTTATTGTTCATTTGCTTCCTAAATGCAAAACTAGGAAACTTTCTAAATAAACAAATCCTACCATTTTGTTGCTATAGAGTTGTTGAAATTCTTGTACATAACTGGCAAAATCAACAGCACACAGCCCCCGGCTATGTTGGCTCTTTCTATTCTTAAACTGAATGGGAGGGCCTCCACCAATTCTGAAATTAAAGGGGTTGTCCAGTGGAATGTGTTAATGTGTAAAGCCTGCCTAAAAAAAAAACAACAAAAAAAATAACTTTTATTCACTTTCCTCTGCTACCTCATAGCTCTAGGATAAAAAAAAAAAACCCGTCTCCGGCCAGTCTGTTTTACCAGAGCCAGCCGATGCTGTAGACTGCAGAGGTGTTTCACCTTAGCCAGTAATTGAAAGGGGCACTCTCAGTTCCCCTGGCTGTAGACGCTACATTCTGCAGCTCGGGGGAAAGCTGTATCACCGGTTGCAGATGGGGGCGCCCAGATACCGGAGCTATGAAGCAGTGTAAGGGTGCGTTCACACTGAGTAATTCAAAAGGAATTTACTCGAGTAATTCCTCTTGAACTCTCCGCTTAGAAATAATTAACATCTGCTTTGCCATAGACTTCAATGTATTTTACTCTGCACTGTTCACACTGCGTAAATTCCGCTCACTTAATTCCGCCGCGAAATTCCGTTCTGCTAGAAGAAGGAAGATGTTCATTCTTCTTGCGGAATAGGTGAGCAGAATTCCATCAAGTCAATGGTAAACATTTTTCCACTTGAAATAGTTTTTGTGTGGAAATTCCACACAAAAACAATTTAAATAAAAAGGGAAATTCCAATTGGGGGTTGCAGGTTGCAGTCCAGCAAAAAAAACAGGAGACAGGTTTTGTATGGGTGTAGTGATAAAGGAGATGACTTTAAGGGGTAAATCACACACTTCTCAGCATCTGTATGTCAGAATAGGAGAGAAGATCCTCAAAGGGGAACTCCGGTGGAAAACTATTTTTTTTTTTAATTAACTGGTGCCAAAAAGTTAAAGGTACCCTTTAAGATTTTTTTTAATAGAAGTTATTTACTAATCTGTTTAACTTTTTGGCACCAGTTGATTAGAAAAAAAATGTCTGAAAATGTAGAAAAAAAAGGGCTGAAAGATTTTAAAGATACATTAATACAGGCGAATGTTTAAAATTTCCCTCACTGAAGTCAACTAAATCTGCCATGGTTCAAAACCACAGCGGGAAACTCTGTAAACATCTGTCCAGGTAACGTGTAACCAAAAGCAGTGCAGAGGAAATTAAACTGCATTACAGAAAAGATAGTGAAGGCAGTTGCATTGTGGAAACATTATTATTCATGTCAAAGGTGTCTGTAGCCTTTGGGAATTGTTTTCAAAGAGAAAAATGCTTTTAAACAAAACCTTTTGTTGAGTGACCAGATCAGCATTTATTTCTATTATCTTTAAGCCAAGCCTTTCGTATCTTTGGCTTTATTATAAACATTACAAACAACATACCAAAATATACTGTAACTTCTTTGGCTGTGTTCATCCACTGCAGAAGTGACCAGATGTTTGCTGCAAAGTGTTACATAACTTTTTTTATATGCAATTTTACTGTACCTTGTTGCAAATTCTGGATAGAAGATCATGCAATGAATTAACATGGCTACAGGGTTAAAGGGTAGCTCCCACCATCTTTTTTTTTCTGTCCCTGCCTATTGCCCATCTATCCCTAACCCCCTCCCTGCTTTTTATTTTTTTTAATTTTTTTTTTACTATATTAAAAATACCTTTCGGTCTGCCTGGTAGTGTGCTCACTACCAGGCAGACTTCCCCAGCAGGCACCACGTCACTGATGCCTGCTGGGAGGGACTTCCGCCCTTACTTCATCTATACAGGGTGCCTCCAGCTGTTTCTACTACAACTCCCAGCCAATAGATGTCAGGGCTTGCTGGGAGTTGCAGTGGTAAAACAGCTGGGAGTTGAAAACAATAAATGCTGCCACGCTACCCCGTAAGCCCAGGAGGGAGCCTAGGAGGGAGACCCCTAGTGGTCGGTTTTCAAACATAAATTAGAACATGTAAATAAAAAATAAAAAAATAATTAAAATATATTAGAGATATGTTGTAGTACATATGTACTACAACATATCAAAAAATAATGTTGATGACAGTGCCCATTTAAGCTAAGATAGGTCAGTTATTTACTTAGTGATTAAGAACTAAACTGGCCATACATTTAAAGGAGTACTCCAGAATCTGACAACTTATCCCCAATCCTAAGGATAGCGGATAAGTATCAGATTGCGGGGGGTCCGACCGCTGGGACCCTATGCAATCTCCCATATGGGGCCCCGGAAGTCTGCAGAAAGGGGGAGTGTCGACCCCTGAACAAAGTGGCGGCTGCCACGCCCCCTCAATGCAGCGCTATGGCAGAGCCGGAGTTTTCCAAATGCAGGGCTCTGGCTCTCCCATAGTGTTGTATTGAGGGGGCGTGTCAGCCACTGATTCGTGGTCGACATGTGCCGTTTGTACACTCTGTTGGAGCTTTGTATGGAAGATCGCGGGGGTCCCAGCGATCAGACCCCCCCCCCCCCCCCCCCCCGTGAACTGACACGTAACCCCTATCCTTAGGATAGGGGGTAAGTTTTCAGATCCTGGAGTACTCCTTTAAGATTTATCTCAAGTGTTTGGCCAGCTCAAAGCAAGAAAATTTACTGCGGTAGCAGATAATTTTAAGCCAAGTGGTCACATAACAGCCCAAACATTTATTTTCATGAAAGGAAAAGTTTAGATCTGATGTGCAAATATACAGATTAATAGAAGTAAAAGTTATACTAACCTTCTGGATCATCTCTTATTAATAAGAGGCCATTTCTACATACAACTTTCCCTGAAGATGATTCAATAAAGATAAGTGAGGGGATGTTGGAAATTCTGTACTTATTCCAAAGTTTTAACTGTTGAGAAACAAAAACATAAAAGACACCGTTGAAGATTTAATAATCAGAATTTAAATACAACATTTTAGTTCTGAAAAAAAAAAAAGGATACGCTTTGTCAATATAAACTAACTCAACTGAGTCCAGGAGGATGTACCAATCCAGAAGAGATCTATTCATACTTTCCATACTTAGCTGATGGCTGCTAAACTCCATCATAGCAAAAACATTGACCTAGCGTAACACAATTTTCATTTCACTAGACATCACTGTAGTCAAATGTAATGAGAAAATGCCTACAGCAAACATAACAAGGCAAGGCAAAAAAAAAAAAAAGATTTTGGAACATAGCAAAAAAGATTGGATGTAGAGATGAGCGAACTTACAGTAAATTCGATTCGTCACGAACTTCTCGGCTCGGCAGTTGATGTCTTATCCTGCATAAATGAGTTCAGCTTTCAGGTGCTCCGGTGGGCTGGAAAAGGTGGATACAGTCCTAGGAGACTCTTTCCTAGGACTGTATCCACCTTTTCCAGCCCACCAGAGCACCTGAAAGCTGAACTCATTTATGCAGGATAAGTAATCAACTGCCGAGCCGAGAAGTTCGTGACGAATCGAATTTACTGTAAGTTCGCTCATCTCTAATTGGATGTCTTTCTTAAAAATATAATATTACAAGTTCTATGCACTAATTTGCTAAAGAACGGGTGTTGATTCAGGGATTAAGTTATGCCAAGTAGGGAGTCAAGAAGAATAGAAACAACAAGCAAAACTACCGTATATGTTGACACAATTTTGAACTGGAGATAGCCTCAAATGTAAATATGATACATTTATTAAAAATTACAAAGATTTTTAACATCCGTGTTAGGAATTTGATGCATATATTTAAGGCATTTTCCATACACCTTTCTAGATTTTGCAGCATAATTCTGTCAAATGAATATGGCCTGTACCACTGGGGTGACACAGTTATAATGAAATAAACTAATTTATATAGCAATTACGGTATATGCAATCTAAAAAGGTTTTACTTGCAAAAGGAGTATTGCCACACAAAACTGTTTGGTAGCATACACCATTTAGACTATTCTCTACAATCCTTTACCATGTGAAAATACTGACTTCACTGCAATATTGAATAATCGTAATTAAGATTTATTTGTGATCAGGAGTTATAGTTAAGTGGTAAAACTGCAGTATCATAAAGAAAAGGAGTCTTCCATCCAGTAAAAAGGTCAAAAAAACTAGCTTGCGAAAGTAAACCACTAACTTGTCTGAGATCCTATTTCAATTACAACTGGTCGGAAGGTGTAGATCCTAGTGTTAGGCTATTTTTAAACTGCATCTTGTATATCTTTTTACTGAACAGAGCCAGACATGTTTTTTTCTTATCTGTTTCTATTTTCTGACTGTAAATTAAATTTTTCCTAAATTATTATAAGGGCAGCCATCTTGCCTTAGCGGCTTTTATCAGCATTTAGAGATACACTTTACAGCAACTACATGGATATAGGCACAAGAGACTAATGCTGACTAATTGACTAATAAAGGGGAGTGTTCTTGGCATGCTCTGTAACCTGTGCAAAGGTTACTGAGGAGGGAAGTGGGGAGGTGAGCTGTGACCATAACATATTGCTGGATTATGTATTATCCATACATTTAGATATTACATTTCTTTGTTAACTTGCTTCTGATAATAAGGAGAATACTGAAAGTAATCTGTACAGAACTGGAAGCGTTACTTATTTGGTTTAATGGACCAAAGGTCATCAAGAGTCGGATAGGCGTGGCCACGGGTTTGCAATGCCCCGGGGCTGCCATGCCTATCTCCTCTACGTAAAGGATGGAACCACTGTGTCATTGACACACAGATGGATCCCTAGTATCACACAGGTGCTCTGGGCAGGTAGACATCAGGAGCGAGCACTTGCTCAGTGAATATACTGCGGCATATCATAACCATGGAAGGCACATGCGCTGAGGACCCGTGTGACAATCACAAAGCGATTCCAGTGCTTATGTAGAGGAGATGGACGTGGAGGCCCCAGGGCATTGTGAACCCCTGGCCACGCCTATCTGACTGTTGGTGACTGTCTATATAAACATTTTTGGCATTATCAAACCGGCTATAAAGGAGGAAAAGGTAATGCTGCATTACAATCCTAAACCACTTTAGCATACTGGTGTTAGTTTCTAAGGCTCCAAAGTCTTTAAAGACTTTGATTGGGAAGATTGTGGCCAATGGCCATGTAATTTTTATGAGGTGGTGTTGTACTGCTCCCTGGTACCCACTGCTTGTGATCACCTAAGTATGTATCTTTGTACCCGCATGTTTACCTATGTTACCTTATGATAGGAAGCTTGCTAGCTGGAAGCACTTTGTTTATAGCTCTGTAGCATGAATTTTGCACATTTGGTTGGATAATAATACTAGTGTTTATGTCCATGAAGTGTTATACCAGGGTACAGTGCAATACTCTTTTCTTTCCCCTCTTTCTCTTTTTGTGGAAATCTCTTTCTGTGTTTTATAATGTATCAATAAAATTCATATTATTTTTGCTACTTTTTAAGTAGATGACTACATTTTTGGGGTTTCTTTGTGCAATTTTTATGTAAATGACTACATTTTTGGGGTTTCTTTGTGCAATTTTTATGTATCTATCACCAATATTTAACTAAAAAATAGCATATAACAGCTGCCCACTGTCTTTTTCATCTTCCCAAAGAGAGGGGGCGTGTCCCTCTCTTGCCTGCACTGTGATGACTCCTCCCCTCCCTCTCACTGCTGACTCACTGCTTTGGGAGCGAGCCTGGCAGCCCTGCTCTGTTACCCTTTCCTCTCTGGTTTTATGCTGTAAACACACAAAATAATTACTGGAGAGTGCCTGTACTCAACCACCAAAGACAATATGGTGAGTGCATAACTTACATTTTCCAAAATTAGTGCAAAGGTTTAGTGCTAAAAGTACAGTAGTTTTTTATGCATACATTTTGTTTCTATGTAATTAATGTGTATCATCCTTGGTCAGCCCTGTAATGCGGGGACTTAGTTTTGGAATAGTTGGAGGTATAGTGTTTGAATAACTTTTTCGAAGCTGTGCTGCCTTTAGCTGTGTGCCTACATCCTTTGACTGTCCAGGCATGCTTCAGGTGGTAGTTTTGCAACAGTTGGAGGCTGTTACAGCAGTGTTGCTGCAGGCTGTGTTCTTCCTGCAGCCTTGTCAATCAGCCATCTCGTGTCCATGACCCTTGGACACACTCATGCTGCTGTGGGACTCATCAGTGTCCCAGGAGGTATGAGGACACTTAGTGGAATTTTTGTGTGAAATTTTGCGTGAATTTTTTTTAAAGAAGTATATTGGAAAAACTATTGTATCTAACCCCTTAAGAACTCAGCGTTTTTCAGTTTTTGCATTTTAGTTTTTTCCTCCTTACATTTTAAAAATCATAACCCTTTAAATTTTCCACTGAAAAATCCATATGAGGGCTTATTTTTTGCGCCACCAATTCTACTTTGTAATGATATCAGTCATTTTACCCAAAAATCTACGGCAGAACAAAAAATAAATAAATCATTGTGTGACAAAATAAAAAAAAAACATTTTGTAAGTTTTGGTGGCTTCTACGCAGTACATTTTTGCGTAAAAATTACACCTTCTCCTTATTTTATAGGTCCATACAATTAAAATGATACCCTACTTCTATAGGTTTGATTTTGTCTTACTTCTGGAAAAATTCATATCTACATGCATGAAAATTAATACGTTAAAAAATGTCCTCTTCTGACCCCTATAACTTTTAATTTTTCCGCATATGGGGGACGTATGAGGGCTCATTTTTTGCCCCATGATCTGAAGTTTTTATAGGTATCATTTTTGTTGGACATAGTATTGGACATCAGCGATCGCAGTGATGCCCAGTATTAACCCTTCAGGGCAGCGATCTAAGTTGATCGCCGCATCTGGGTTGTTTTTTTTCTTATTGGAAAAGGGGGGTGATTCAGACTTTTAATAGGGAAGGGGTTAAATCCCATTTATTAACACTTTATTTTAACTTTTTTTTGCAATGTTATAGCCCCCATAAGGGACTATAACATTGCACACACTGATTTCCTACACTGATCACTGCCATGCAATTGCATGGCATTGATAAGTGTTATCACCGCTAGACTGCTCCTGCCTGGATCTCAGGCACGGAGCAGTCATTCAGTGATCGGACGCGCAGGAGGCAGGTAGGGATCCTCCTCGTGTCCGTACAGCTGATCGGTATGCCGCTGTTTCACCGAGGGGTTCTCGATCAGCCCGACTGAGCTGCCAGGAAGGTTTTCCTTTCACTTCAGATGCGGCGATCAACTTAGATCGCTGTGTCTAAAGGGTTAATACTGGGCATCACTGCGATCGGTGATGTCCAATATTAGCTGCGGGTCCCAGCCGTTGATGGCCGCCAGAACCGATCCGATATGACGCGGGGTCACCATGTGACCACGCATTATATCATGGGAGCCGACGCATGATGTCGTTAAGGGGTTAAGATGTACTACATATAAAAAGTTTTTATATCTGACAGTGCCCATTTAAGTTAAGTTATGTTCTATACACAGGATAGAGGATAACTAGTGGATTCCTGGGAGTCTAACCATTGGGACCCTCACAGATTTCCATAACGGTGTCAAATTGTTCCCTTAAATATGGACCATTTGATGGGACACCCTCCTCCTGTTTCCTGTGGAACTCTTGCCTGTTTACACCCTTATCGTCCCTATTTATTGTATCATCCTAGTGTCAGTTTCTGTGCACCTTTAAATTTCAAATTCCTGAAACACTTTTCAGGCATTTAAGGAAATTCTGAATATCCCTGCCTCCGGCTCTTTCAGATTTGTGCAGTTATGGCATGTGGTGTAAGCAGAATCTGGATCCCTGCAGGTATCTCTTGCAGAATCCAGCCTACAGTCAATGTTTAAAACTACTGACTTGACTAAGCCTTAAACTCTTATGGTCTCCTGTAACCATGCAACTTAAGTCCTTAGACAGGTCCAAGACCAAATTGCAGGTTGACATTCCAGAACTATCAGCTGATGACTGGGAGAATGTTACAGAGTATTATTTTACTTTAGTTGTCAGTGCCAGAGACCTCCTGAAACAATATAAATTCATCCATGGAGTTTACTATAGTCAGGTCTAGGCTTAAGAAGCTAGGTATGGCCTTGGACGATACTTTATTACGATGTCACTCTGAGCAAGGCCCATTTCTCCATGCTGTATGGCCCAGCAATAAAATCCTTCCCTTTTTGTCTACTATACTCTTTTTCCTTATCCAAATTTTGACTTCCCCACAAGTTTGTCTACTAGGAGCTTTTGATACATTGGCATTTTGTAATAATGAACAGTTCTTTTTCTGTATTTTTACTGTTAGGAAGATAATTATTATGGATTGGAAATCAATTGACTTTCCTACTTTATCACATGGACTGAAAGTATTAACATACTGCTCTATAAGGTGGTCTATATGAATTGGATAAGTCTCCTGTCAAAGCAGCAGTCACAGAAGTGCACCACCTCTCGGTTTAAGGTCTACACTTTTCACTTTAAAAACTGTGTAGACCTTAAACAGAGAGGGGACCGGACCAGGATGCCTGCTGAAGTCATTCAGCAGGCAACCTGTGACAATAAATCACTGATATATAGATAAATAATAGCTAGCTCAAACTAACAAATCAAAATCTCAAATAGCTAAAAATATTTCTTTATTACAAATAACTTGTTACAGAATACAGTATGTATAAATCCCCATAAAAACAGTAATTCACAACAATACACAAAGTGCGATATTTATAGGGACAATCCCCAATAGTACATTGGGGATGTACTATTGGGGATTGTCCCTATAAATATCGCACTTTGTGTATTGTTGTGAATTACTGTTTCTATGGGGATTTATACATACTGTATTCTGTAACAAGTTATTTGTAATAAAGAAATATTTTTAGCTATTTGAGATTTTGATTTGTCAACCTGTGACAATGCCTGGAGGGTTCTGAATTCACACCGGCGATTTGCGGTGATTCCGGTCATACAGGTCAAGTGTGACCCAATGAACTGGAATTAGAAGGTGATCGGCGGTGTACTATACACCGCCAATCACCTCCTGCTCCTGGGGGGAGGTAGCGATCACGTCACCTCCTCCAGATGTGCTGCTATTGGTCGGACGATCAATAGCAGCTGGCAGAGGAGGGGTTAATTTCCCCTTCTCTCAGCTCTGCTAGCCCACCGAAGTCAGCGGGAAGAGCTGAGAGAAGGAGCCAGGGACCCCCCCTCTGGACCAGATCTGTGCCCCTCAGGGCTGAAGAAGTGGCCTCCAGCCACCTGTAGGCAGGGTGCGTTTACTGTAAAGGGACAGGTAGGAGTTTAAAAAAAAAAAGAAAAAAAAATTTATAAATTAAATGGGTACTCATTTAAAAAAAAAATTTTATTAAATAGATCATGTAAAAATGTTTGTAATATATTTTATTTTAAAAAATTATGTTATATGTCTTTTTTTTTTACATTTGAAAACCTGGCCACTAGGTGTCACCCTATATGGCTCAGGATTACTTTCCCTCCTCCCCCCCCCCCCCCCCCCTTTACGTTCGTCACATTCGGACCAACCCTGGCTGGGCAGCGTGGCACAGCGTGGTCCGGAATGCGCGTTCACAGCAAGCACAGGGCTCGTGCGCGCGCAAAATTTAATTATATCCCCGCCCCTCTGCATCTCACTCTCCTCATTCATTGCAGC
This sequence comes from Hyla sarda, assembly GCF_029499605.1. NCBI lineage: Eukaryota > Metazoa > Chordata > Amphibia > Anura > Hylidae > Hyla > Hyla sarda. Next base: position 249,122,827 of record NC_079190.1, on the reverse strand, counting down.
ACGCAAGCTGCAGTCTCAGGAGAGAGAGGAGATGGGCACACACAGCATTCAGGAAGACGGGCGGAAAAAAGGCCAGGCTTCAGATGACGTCGCGCCTGCCGGGGCCGCCCACTTCCTGCCCTCACCAGAGAGCTCATCTCTGAGCTCCTGTAGCAGTTCAGAAAAAGGTATTTTTATGGGGATTTGGGGAAAAATAAAGACAGGGATAGATGTAGTTCGTGTCAGGGACAGATGGGGAGGGGGAATAGGGAAATTTAATTTACAGATTTTTTTTTTGCCCGCAGCGTTTTTTTTTTTTATATAACTGTGTGTTAAATAAAGTAAGCACCAAGCATACACACACACGCCCAACCCCCCGCCACCGTAGAAAAATAAAGGTGATAGCCCACTGGGCATTTTCGGCAGAGAAGGCATATGCTTTATTGCCTCTGACTCTAAATCTTCCAGTGAGTACGAGGAAGATCCTACTTTTCTGTGTCCTTCCTCGTTCTGATGATGAGCCATGCCGCTCGTAATAGGAGTCCGACCCCCCCAGACAAGCATACCGGAGCCCCCTTCCGGTGAACCTGTCTGTAGATTCCCAGAGGAATATCAGCCATGGATTCCTGAGTTTGTTGGTGACTCAGGAATCCGGATTGACACAGCCGGATAAACTGAAATAGACTATTTTAGTTATTTTTTCAGCGACTACTTTGTCAATCTAATGGTGGAGCAAATGAACTTGTACACTCAAAAGTTCATTGCCCATCAACCAGATTAGTTTTTGGCTAGGTCCAATGAATGTTACGCCGTTGATGCAGCCGAAATGAGGACATTTTGGGGCCTCGTGCTGCATATGGGCCTAGTCCAAAAACCAAGTGTCAGGCAGTACTGGAGTGGGGAAATCATCTACCAGACCCCGCTTTACAGTATGGCCATGACACGGAAGTGGTTCGAGGCCGTTCAGAAATGCCTGCATTACGCTGATAGTGCGGCATGTTACCCCCCCCCCCCCCCCCCCAAAGTGATCCTGCCTATGACCAGCTTTACAAAGTGAGGCCGGTCTTAGATCCCTTTTGGGCCAAAATGTTTGGAGGCCTACGTACCCCTCGGGGAGCTCTCTGTAGGTGAGTCTCTTATCAGTTTTAAGGGGAGACTCAACTTCTGTCAGCAAATTCCCTCGAAGCGAGCGCGGTATGATGTGAAACTCTACAAACTTTGTGAGAGTACCCCGGGTACACTTAAAAGTGTACATGAGGGACGGGATTCCTGTATAGAGCCCCCAGAATGTCCCCCCACTCTGGGTGTTAGCGGGAAACTCGTTTGGGGCCTTGTGCACCCATTGCTGGAATAGGGTTACCATGTGTACATAGACATCATTTATACCAGCATCCCTCGCAGCCAGATCCACGTCCGCTTGTGAGACCGTGCGGAAGAACCAGAGAGGCCTCCCTCTAAATTTGATCCAGACACCTATGCCCATGGGTGAGTCCCGTGCCCTTACCCATGAAAACCTGTTGCTAGTCAGGTTTAACGATAAGAGGGATGTCCTTATGCTGACCATGGTAACGGCAGCTCACCTGTGCCTGTGCGAGGTACCACAACAACGGTCCTCAAGCTTGATTGTATTCTGGACTACAATCAGTATATGGTGGGAGTTGATCTCTCTGATCAAGTCCTCAAGCCATACATGGCCATGCGGAAAACACGGGTATCGCACAAAAAAGTTGCGGTCTACTTGGTACAGGTTGCCATGTACAACTCTTTTGTACTGTCCCAGTATGCTGGCAACACAGGGACATTATTCCTTTTCCAAGAAAAAGTCCAAAGGACCCTGATCTTTGGCGACTGGGAAAAAGCAGGCCGTAGTTCCCAAGAAACTGGAAATATAGGTGCCAGAAAAAATGCAGTGTGTCTCACAAGAGGGAGATATGGAAGGACACCACCACTCAATGTGACACTTGCCCCAATCATCCGGGCCATTAAAAATTGCTCCAGGGAGTATCACACTTCCATGGAGTACTAAATTTTCCCTTTTTATATTTTAATTTTCCATAATTTGACCGCAATGTATCAAGTCCAGAGTACATTCCATAAACCACTAAATTGCCCCCCAAAAAACCTGATAAGACCTCTGGGAGAATTTTTTCCAAAAATGGCTCATGGGTCACTGAACCACTAGCATCGGGGACTTTTTTAGGCAACAGGTTAGTGACGGCCACACACATCACATTCCCAGAATTATGACTCAGAGCATAGGGTTTGGGGCGGGCATATTTTTTACTTTTAGCTATGCTCTGGGTCATTATTCTGGGAACATAATTGGCATATCAGTAGTAACATTAATTTTCTCCTATTACCCCTTGTAAAAAAAAAAAAAATTTGGGGGGAAAAACAGCATTTTAGTGAAAAAAATAAATTAATTAATTTACACATCCAACTTTTTTTTGGGGTGTAAAGGCTCACTGTACCCCTTGCTACATTCCTTGAGGGGTGTAGTTTCCAAAATAGTATGCCATGTGGGTTTTTTATTTGCTGTTCTGGCACCATAGGTGCTTCCTAAATGTGACATGCCCCCAAAAACTATTTCAGAAAAACTCACTCTCCAAAACCCCATTGTCGCTCCTTCCCTTCTTAGCCCGCAGAACACTTTACATACACGAGGTATTTCCATACTCGAGAGAAATTGGGTTACAAATTTTAGGGGGATTTCTCTCCTTTTACCTCTTGTAAAAACTGGGTCTACATCCCTGCCACTGAAGGGTTTCTTAGAGGGTTCCCTGATCCGCCCCTACGAGGATATAGTACCGTTAAGTTCCCGCAACCCTGCAACGCTCCTACAGTTCCTACAGCTCAAACATTTTGTGGAGACGGAGGGTAGTCAGTTACACCTAAATAGACCTCTACTCCCTTTTGAAAAACTGTGTGATTCCTCTAACCAGATACCTAGAGCGGTTTCAACCATTTATAACCTGATCTTGGAGGAAAAGGCCCAGAACTTACCAAATTATACCAGGGTCTGGGAGGAGGAACTACATACTACTTTTGCCCCCTCAGATTGGGTGACGGCATTCACTAGTTGCCACAAGATGTCGATCTAATGCAAGTCGCAGGAAACAAACTTTAAAATCCTTTCTAGATGGTATAGGGTGCCAGTAGTTATACACAAGATGTACCCCGACGCCTCTGACTTCTGCTGGAGATGTGGAACCGATAAAGGTACTATGATACATATTTGGTGGTCCTGCACACGATTAGCCAGTTTCTGGGAGATGGTGGTTTCTAGGATTAAAACTATCACAGGGATTGAGTACCCAAATGACCCCAAGGTCCTGGTACTATCCATTCTTCCCTCGACCAGACGGACCCCCTCTAAGATCTTAGCAAATTTTCTTTTACTTGCTGCTCGCACTGTGATCCCGAGGAGATGGAAAGACTCACAATCCCCGACGGTGACTGACTGGTACACGGAGATTCTTTTTCTCTGTAGAATGGAGGAATTGATGGCCGATTCCAAGGGAAACACTGACAGGTTCGGGGTCATCTGGGGACCTTGGTCAGCATTTCTGGACACACCACTGTACAGGGAGGGTTGACACCAGTTTCCACGCCACATCTTTCCCACCAGACGCTTTCCCATTCTCAATTGCACCTGCCACGTTAGAATTGAGTTATGCCATAAGTTTCCTTGCGTTTCCTGCGGTGACGAGAGGCGGCAGACCCGGTGGGAGCCACAACCAGAGAACTCCAGGTTAGTGGTCGCTATTTTTTCTCCCTGTTAACTTGGGACCCGACCCACTTTTTTTTATCCCCTATTAATTCAAGTCTCTAACCCCTCCCCCCTCCAAGAATCCCAACAACCTTACCCACACCTGTCCACATCACCTCTCTTCTCCCTGCACACGCATTCCCTACCCTTACCTTTCCCCCTCCTCCCCCCCCCCCCCTTCCGCTCTATTTTGGTTAGTTGATCTTAGTTGTTATCTTGGACTATATCTAGGCAACTACAATACTTCAGCTTCTTTAATCAGTGCAGAAGTCTATAAGAAAGGCTATAGACGCTGACCAGTATATTGTTATGTAGAATAGCTAATGACTTCACCTGACATGGACACATTCTGCTACTGTTTGTTTGATGGTGTGAGATCAAGATTGTCTGATTGTTGCCTTATTTGAGTTTCCATAAATAAAGATTTGGTTTGAATATGAAAAAAAAAAAAATATTACTGCTTCTAGTATGATCCATATACATTGTTTATATTTTCAATATTTGTAATATGTTTTTTGTACTTTTTCTACGTTTTTTTTATTGAAATCTCGCAAGAGGTTTAGACTATGTATTTTGGTGATGGGAACGTGCACCATGCTTGACAAAGGAGGCATTGCCTCTGAAACGTAGCAAACGTTCCCACCTGTCCTTCGAGTGAATGGAGATGGCTACAGAAGATCAGCAGTGAAGCTGCATATTGAAGTTCAAGAAGCTGACAATCTCTCCTAGTAACCACCTGCGGACTTTGCTTGATCCACACTGGGCGATTATTTTCTGCCTTTTTGCTTTTGTATTTGTGAAGAATACTTATATAAAGAAAGAAGAATGTATGCAGTATAAAAAAATAAAAAATAAAAAAAATAACTGGGTCTACAAGAACAGGTTAGTGTAAAAAATGAAGATTTTGAATTTTCTCCTTCACTTTGCTGCTATTCCTGTGAAACACTTAAAGGGTTAGCACACTTTTCTGAATGTCATTTTGAATACTTTGAGGGGTGAAGTTTTTACAATAGGGTCATTTATGGGGTATTTCTAATATGAAGGCCCTCCAAATCCACTTCAAAACTGAACTGGTCCCTGAAAAATTCAAATTTTGAAAAATCTGTGGTTAATTGGAAAATTGCTGCTGAACTTTGAAGCCCTCTGATGTTTTCCAAAGATAAAAACATGTCAACTTTATGATGCAAACATAAAGTAGACATATTGTATATGTGAATCCATATATAACATTTATTTGGGATGCACATTTCGGTTTCAAAGTAGAAAAAAAAAATGCTAAATTTTCAAAAAAAAATTTTATCAAATTTTGGAATTTTTCACCAAGAAATTATGTAAATATTGACGAAAATGTACCACTAACAAAGTAGAATATGTCACGAAAAAACAACCTCAGAATCAGAATGAAAAGTAAAAGCAACCCAGAGTTATTAATGCTTAAAGTGACAGTGGTCAGATTTGCAAAAAATGCTCGGGTCCTTAACCCCTTAACGACGAAGGACGTAAATGTACGTCCTGGTGATGCGGTATTTAACGCACCAGGACGTACATTTACTTCCTAAGCATAACCGCGGGCATCGGAGCGATGCCCGGATCATGCGCGGCAGGTCCCGGCTGTTGATCGCAGCCAGGGACCCGCCGGTAATGGCGGACATCTGCGATCCCGCGGATGTCCGCCATTAACCCTTCAGATGCCGTGATCAATACCGATCACGGCATCTGCAGCATCGGGGTCACTTAATTGGATGATCGGATCGCCCGCAGCGCTGCCGCGGCGATCCGATCATCCTGCACGGCAGCAGGAGGTCCCCTGACCAGCCTCCGCTGTCTTCCGGGAGTCTTCTGCTCTGATCTGCCTTTCCGCAGACCAGAGCAGAAGATGACCGATAACCCTGATCAGTGCTATGTCCTATACATAGCACTGAACAGGATTAGCAATCGAATGATTGTTTAAATAGTCCCCTATGGGGACTATTAAAGTGTAAAAATAAAAGAAAAAAAGTAAAAGTAAAAAAAAATTGAAAAACGCCCTCCCCCCAATAAAAAAACGTAAATTGCCCCATTTTCCCTATTTCACCCCCAAAAAGTGTTAAAAAAATATTTTATATATATATTTGGTATCGTCGCATGCGTAAATATCTGAACTATTAAAATAAAATGTTAATGATACCGTATGGTGAACGACGTGAACGTAAAAAAAAAAGTCCAAAATAGATGCTTTTATATAACATTTTATTCCCAAAAAAATTTATAAAAAAAATATGTATTAAAAGTTTTATATAAGCAAATATGGTATCAATAAAAAGTACAGATCACGGCGCAAAAAATTTGCCCTCATACCGGATTATAGGCTATAGGTCTTCAAAATAGGGGGATCTTAAAAGTACTAATTTGGTTAAAAAGTTTGTGATTTAAGAGCAACAGTAATAGAAAAGTACGTTATCACAGGTATCATTTTAATCGTACTGACCCAAAGAATAAAGAACACATGTCACTTTTACCATAAATTGTACGGCGTGAAAACAAAACCTTCCAAAATTAGCAAAATTGCGGTTTTCTTTTTAATTTCCCCACACAAATAGTATTTTTTTGGTTGCGCTATACATTTTATGATAAAGTGAGTGATGGCATTACAACGGACAACTGGTCACGCAAAAAACAAGCCCTCATACTAGTCTGTGGATGAAAATATAAAAGAGTTATGACTTTTTGAAGGCGAGGAGGAAAAAATGAAAACTTAAAAATAAAATGTTCTGCGTCCTTAAGGCCAAAATGGGCTGCGTCCTTAAGGGGTTAAAGGGGTACTGCCCCAAGCCATCTTATCCCCTATCCAGAGGCTGCCGTCACGCCCCCTCCCATAGACTTGCATTGAGGGGTGGGCCGTGACGTCACAAGGGGGCGGGGCCGTGACGTCACGATGCTCAGGCCCCTGTATCACCCGTCATTACGCACAGAGCGAGTCATAAGAGCATAAGAGTAAGTAATAGTGCTTAAAGGGTTACTCCGGTGAAAACCTTTTTTCTTTTAGATCAACTGGTGCCAGAAAGTTAAACATATTTGTAAATAACTTCTATTAAAAAAATCTTAATCCTTCAGTACTTATTAGCTGCTGAATGCTACAGAGGAAATTAATTTCTTTTTGGAAAACTGATGACATCACGAGCACAGTACTCTCTGCTGACATCTCTGTCCATTTTAGCAACCGTGCATAGCAGATGTATGCTAAGGGCAGCATGGTGGCTTAGTGGTTAGCACTGCTGCCCTGCAGTGCTGGGGCCTTGGGTTCAAATCCCACTAAGGACCACAATAAATAAATAAATACTTATTATTATTATTATAATAACGTCAGCAGAGAGCACTGTGCTCGTCAGAGAGCATTCCAAAAAAGCAGAATTTCCTCTGTAGTATTCAGCAGCTAATAAGTACAGGAAGGATTAAGATTTTTTAATAGAAGTAATTTACAAATCTGTTTAACTTTCCGGAGCCAGTTGATTTAAAAGAAAAAAGGTTTTCACGGGAGTACCCCTTTAAGATTTAATCTCAAGCTGGCTATCACTTATTCAAAGGAAAGATGGCAATGATGATAGTGATCACTTGAGTGCTGCAATGTCATATTGTTGCTGCCACAGCAATCCAAGCTGCCAATATCACTTTGTTTCCCCCTTGGAGGATATGCTCATAAACCTGTACATTACAGGGCACCCGGTTACCAAGCCCTCCAATATTAACCCCTTCACGACGAGAGACGTACATGTACGGCGCCGCGAAGTGTCACTTGGCACGCGGCGACGTACATGTACGTAGCGGGGTTCCGGGAGCGCCGCGTCACCGGTAGCGGTGATCGGGCCGGGATGACTGCTGTTCTCTAACAGTAGGCATCCCGGCACATCACCGAGGGGGGTCCTGAGACCCCCCATGACCGCAAATCGCAGGTCAATTCAGACCTGCGATCTGCGCGGATTCCGGGTCATACGGGTCACTGGTGACACGGTGACCCAGAAAATAAGAGGGATCGGGGGTGTCCGAGACAACCTCGATCCCCCTGAAGGGATAGGAATTTGATCGCAGGGGTGCCACCCCTCCTATCCCTGCTATTGGTCGGCCGAGCGACCGACCGATAGCAGACTGGGGGAGGGGGGTTTAAAGCTCGGTTCCTCCGCTTTGCCCACCTATCGGTGTCCGGGCAAAACGGATGAACTGTCCAGGGAAGGTCGGCGCCGATGGTCCCTTACCTGGATCCCAGATCCCGGAGCGCGATCCTCCATGCGGGGATCCCCCACGTGCGGCGGCGGGGGCAGCAATATATCTGGGTCCTGCTAGGTGAGTTGTTGCCTAGCAACATCCGGAGGGCCACAGTTTACAGTGGTCTCTAAAAAGTGGCCCTCCAGATGTTGCAAAACTACAACTCCCAGCATGCCTAGACAGCTGTTTGCTGTGTGGGCATGCTGGGACTTGTAGTTTTGCAATATTTAGAGGGTTTCAGGTTGTAGATCACTAAGTGGTCTCAAACTGTAGCCCTCCAGATGTTGCAAAACTACAACTCTCAGCATGCCCAGACAGCAGTTTGCTGTCTGGGCATGCTGCGAGTTGTAGTTCTGCAACATCTGGAGGGCCACAGTTTTGAGACCACTGGACAGTGATTTACAACCTAAACCCCTCTAAATCTTGCAAAACCACAACTCCCAGCATTCAGGAACAGCATACGGCTGTCTTGGCATGCTGGGAGTTGTACTTGCGTGCCTCCAGCCATTGCATAACTACATCTCCCAGCATGCCCTTCCGCAATCAGTACATGCTGGGAGTTGTAGTTTTGCAACAGCTGGAGGCACTGGTTGAAAAATATTGAGTTAGGTCATAGAACCTAACTCAAGGTTTTCCAACCAGCTGTTGCAAAACTACAACTCCCAGCATGCATGGTCTGTCAGTGTATGCTGGGAGTTGTAGTTTTGACCCCCCTCCCATGTGAATGTACAGGCTACATTCACACTGGCGGCAGATTACAGTGAGTTCCCCGCTTCAAGTTTGAGCTGCGGCAAATTTTCCGCCGCAGCTCAAACTCCTAGCGGGAGACTCTGTGTAATCTGCCTCCAGTGTGCATGTAACCTAAAAACACTACACTAACATAAAATAAAGAGTAAAACACTACATATACACACGTACACTGCCCCCCCTACCACCCCCCCTTCCCCAATAAAAATGTATTGTATGCCAGTGTTTCTAAGATGGAGCCTCCAGCTGTTGCAAAACAAAAACTCCCAGGGATTCGAAGGAACATGTTGAATCTTTCGGTAGAATTCAGTTTTACTGTGGAATGTCTTCTGCTGTGAGATTACAAGCTATAAGAATGAGCATGTCCAGGAAAAATTTTTATGTAGTAGCAAAGTGTACTCCAGTACCAGCAACTTAAGTGCTAGCGTATTAATGTTTAACCATTCAAATCAAAACAATTAAATGATAAAATAAATAATCCAATAACTTGCAGTTATTTCAGACATAAAACTGTCTTTTTTGAAAGAATATTTTACACCTCATAAAAGTGCGTTTACACTATGAGTGCAGAAGGCCTTAGACCAGGCATAGGCAACCTTCGGCTCTTACAGCCCCAAAATGCTGATAAAGCATCATGGGAAATGTAGTCCAAAACATCTGCAGTGGCGAAGGTTGCCTATGCCTGCCTTAGACTGGTCTATGTTTACTCTGTCTAGGTATATGCCCCATTGGCCCTGATTTACTAAGACTGGAGTGTAGATTTCTTTGTGAGTTTTAATTACCTACAATTTTTTTCCATGGTATTTACTAAGGTTTCCCTACATTTTGCTTTTTTTTTTTTTTTTTACACATGCTCTGATCTGTGGGGTTTTCCTCAGCTGAAATCTACCACATTTTCTGTGGAAACCTTAGTAAATATGTTGGGTTTTTGTGAAAATGTCGGGAACACGCCTCTTTTCAGTGACCACGCCCCTTTTCCCAACAGCCACGTCCCTTTTTTGGGTTTTGTTAGTAAAATGAAGAGTCAGTCAGGTTATTTTCAATTCTGGCTCAGACAGAATTTCTGTTGCACAACCCAACAAAACATGTCGGGTTTGCAATGGTAAATGAGGGCCATTGTGTAAAGTTATAAAAACTAGGGGTGTAACTGGAAATTAGGAGAGATTTATCAAAACCTGTCCAGAGGGAAAGTCGCTAAGTTGTCCATAGCAACCAATCAGATCACTTCTTTTCTTTTTCAGGCCTTTTATCTGATTGGTTGCTATGGGCAACTCAGCAACAGGTTTTGATAAATCTACCCCACTATTTGTTGGTCTTACATTACATGTACAGTTATTTCTTAACCCCTTAAGGACCAGGCCCATTTTATGTTTGCATTTTCATTTTTTCCTCCTCGCCTTCTGAAAATCATAACTGTTATATTTCCATCCACAGACCGATATGAGGGCTTGTTTTTTGCATCACTAATTGTACTTTGTAATTACATCACTTATTTTACCATAAAATGTACGACGCAACCAAACAATTATTATTTATGTGTGAAAATTGAAAAGAAAACCGAAATTTTGCAAATTTCCGGTAAAAATGACATGTTTTCTTTATTCTGTGGGTCAATAAGATTAAAATGATACCCATGTTATATGCTTTTCTATAATTATACCTCTTAAAAAAAAAAAAATCTCAAACCATTTTAACAGAATTAGTATGTTTCAAATTGCCCTATTTTGACCACATATAACTTTCTCATTTTTCCATATATGGGGCGGTATGAGGGCTCATTTTTTGCGCCATGATCTGTAGTTTTTATCAGTACCACTTTTGCTTAGGTGTTACTTTTTAGAAATTTTTCTGGGAATAAATTGTGACAAAAAAGGAGCAATTCCGGCCTTTTTTAAAAATTCGGACTTTTACGCACGAGGCTATACCAAATATGTGTATAAATTTTTTTTATGCTTTTTTGGGGGTAAAATGGGAAAAACTGACGTTTTACTTTATTGGGGGAGGGGATTTTTCACATTTTTTCGCTTTGTATTTTATATTTTTTTTAGGTGAGAGGACCTCCGGCTGCCATGCAGGCGATCCGATCATCCATTCAAAGTACAGCACTGCCGCAGATGCCGTGATCTGTATTGATCATGGCATCTGAGGGGTTAATGGTGGACATCCGCGTGATCGCGGATGTCCGCCATTACCGGCGGGTCCCTGGCTGCTGATAGCAGCCGGGACCTGCCCAGCATGACGCGAAGACCGATCCGGTCATGGTGGCGCGTAAACGTATGTCATGGTGCGTTAAGTACCACGGCACCATGATGTACATTTATATCCATTGTTGTTAAGGGGTTAACATACAGGCAATTTGCAGGAAGTGTGGTGTAAACACTGTTTGGCTCTTAGGTAAGAAGGAAAATACAATATATTTATATACCCACACATTTTCCTCCACTGTCCTCCTAAAAGAATACATATGATCGCTCTGTTTTCTCCAACTGTTGTGTCATTCACTGAAGCACACGGCTTCTGAGCAGCTGTTTCAAATCTTCTTCATCAGCCAAAGCTAACACAGATGTAGAATCCATTAGACGATCCTCAAGCTGGGCTTTACGCTGCCCTCAGAGACATGAAACTACAATCTGCCTGGCAGATTAACCTCAAAAGTGCTTGACATGTCAAAGAAACCCTGAACTTTGCCAATTACAAGGTATAAAAATATATAGATTACGTAACAGAATCTTCTACTTACATCTTACGATACTTTGTTCGCTTTATTCCATACATCAAGGGTTTCATGTAAATCTGAACACACATGAATTCAGGACATTTCAGAATAAGCTATACATTTTTTATTACTTTTGCTGAGTGCATACAACATATGACCAATATGTATTTCTTTATTTAATGTGCCGTGTAGCATTTATTCTCTTTGGACTTAGCAGAGATAACATGGGCAAAAATTTCAAGGAGAGTAAATGCTACAAGGCACTGTAAATAAAAATAGTGAAAGTGTAAAATGATTATCGTGACACGAGCACAATACTTGGTAGAACCAACTTTCGCTGCAACTACAGCTGCAAGTCTTTTGGGGTAAGTCTCTAGCAGCTTTGCAAAGAGATGGAAATGTTGGCCATTCTTCTTGGTAAAAAAGCAGACGCTCAGTCAGACTGGATGGAGAATGTCTCTGAAGAGCAAATTTCAAGTCTTCCCATAGATTCTCAGTTGGATACAGGTCTGGGCTTTGACTGGGCCATTTTAGGACAATAACATATTTGATCTAAACCAGAGCTCTGTAGCTCTGGCTGTATGTTCAGGGTCAGTGGGGGGGAATTTATGAAGCTGTTTAGATTTTTATTTTTTTTTTGTCTAAATTTGTCGCATGAAGTGTCGCAGGCTGGTTCTGTACAACTTTCCATGCGTTAAAAATATATTAACATGCAGCATCCTAATTTAGAGCACTTTGTGCAGTGTTCAGTGATTTATCATGTGTGACTTTTATGCAAATGTCGCAAGTTTGGCGCACCAGCCATCATTTAGAATAGACACCATCTTCAGCTAACTCCTACCAGTCCTACAAAGTAATCTAAACTGCACCTCTGCAGCATGATGCTACCACCAATATGTTTCATTGTGGGGATGGTGTAATCAAGGTGATGGGCAGTGTTGGAGTGTTGGGTTTCTGCCCATCTTCCACATGTTTGCTGCGTTTCGCACATGGCTTGTGGCAAACCCCAAGGTGGGATTTTTTGTGGCTCACATAAAGGTCAGGAGATTATCTTCTCCCGAGTTACCATGGGCCTCTTGTATAAGAGGCCACCAAGAAGAAAATTAATTAAAGTAGCAACCTCTTGGTTGCTACTTTAATTAGTTTTCAGCTTGGTGGCTAGTCAGTTTGGCTAGATGGCCCTATCTTTGTAGGTCTTCAGTTGTGCATATTCTTTCCATTTTCAGCAGGTGGATTTTATGGTGCTCTGTGAGATGTTCAAAGCTAGGGGTATTTTTTTATTTATTTTTTTTTAAACATAACCCTGCTTTTTTCTTCTCCACAACTTTATCCCTGGCATGTCTGGTGAGCCCCATGGTCTTCATGCTGCTGTTTGGTCAGCAATGCTCTCTAACAAACTCTGAGGTCTTCATAGAACAAGTGTATTTGTATCGAAGATTAAATTGCAGACAGGTGGACCTTATTTAATAATTAAAGGACTTGAAAATGTGACTTGTGAAGACAATTGGCACAACTGAACTTTTTTTGTGGTTTCACAGTAAGGCTAGTACTGTACATGTTTACATGTAAAAGTTCATTGTAGCTTATATATGATCACAAATATATGTAGCAGCAAGAAACTTCAGTAATGTTGTCCAACTTAAGTAATAGTACACTCAGATAAAAATTTGAAAAAAGGTGATCCAGCTCAAAAGATTAGGTTATACATAATCCTTCAAAGGTGGGCTAAGCCTTACATGAGAAATGCTCAACTCATTGATAGCAATACAAACCCCATAACACTTTCCTCCCTACTCCAGGCTGACAGCTGCACGATCTATGATTAGAAATATCAAATATTGCATCATGCAGGTATCTGTTCCAATTACAGGGTGCTCCTTCAACACTACCTCTTCTGTACACCACATCTTGTGCACCTGCAGTAAGACTTTATAAGGTCGCATCACAAAAATGCCTTTTTAGGGTTAATAAACATGAGTATGGTAATATGTGAACAAGGTCTAACGTTCTTTGGCTGTTTGATATGTCATACACTGGACAAGCAAAGGTGGATAAGTACATACATTTCTGTAGGACTGGTTGATGGCCTAATGTGTATGGGGGCACTTTGTTCACCCAGGATATAAATGCTGTTAGAGGTGCCTGGCAATGACTTTGCTCCTCCTGATTAAAATAAACTTGTGAAATTGTCTGGTCAGAGCCTATACAAAACCAGAAAAATTTGGCTTTTTTTTTTTTTTTCGTAAAGAAACAGTGCTGCAGGCGGGAACAGTTTCAGAAAAGTAAACAGCTTTGTTTTTGTACAAGCACTTTATCAGGACATATAGCTGTTTGGCCGATAGACAGTTCCTCTTTAATAATGGAGTTGGGGAAAAGCTGGTCAGCAGCAACCTCATGTGTGGTCACTCTAAAGCAGTGTTTCCCAACCGAGTCCTCAAGGCACACCAACAGTCCAAGATTTTAATTTTTCCCTGTTCTATTCCAATGGAGTAACTGAAAAAACCCGGAATGTTGGTGTGCCTTGAGGACGGGGTTGGGAAACACTGCTCTAAAGTACCAAATTGGCTGATTATTGCCAAATGTACAATACACAGCCATCAGTTGATAAATGAGCCATTTGGTGGCTGAGCGCTAGGATTGAGCGGCCCAAAAGATGAGCTGCAGCTCTACCTGTGTAAACAGGGGATGTGTGGCCAACAACACTTGTAGCTCTAAGCATAAACCATATAAGTACATGAGATTATGCCACAATGTACTTTCTAATTCTAAGTCAGTGAAAACAGACAAGACAGTCCGAAACAATTAGTAGTTAATTTAATACACATTTTTACACAATAATCTTGGCACTATTTTTGTTGCAAAGGGTAAGAAAGTTGGGAATTGCCCCCTTTATTCTTTTTGAGCAAGGATCAAAAGGGTCTATAAATGGTCTACACACATAATAAAAGTGATGCAATTTATGTAAACCATTTTTATGCAAATTAGAATTCTGATGCATTTGCAACAGACAAAATGTTGAGGCTAACAAGACCTGTGTGGCCTTGCTGATGACAAATAGCCCATGAAACAGCGAACAGGCGCATATGTCTAAAGGAATGGGAATACACAGAATACACATGCGAACAGTGCCAGACGCTGCAATAGCTTCTTCATTTTTGTACTTTAGTTTAACAAAAACCATATAATTAAAATGTGTTTTGGATCTCTGCCAGCTCTTCATTCCTCTTTGCTTTAGTATTGTTCTGTAGAGATTTTATTACACATATAAACTACATAGCCAGCCCAGACATGTGAACTGCACAGAACATATATTGTGGTGCCTATGCCAACATATTTCAGGAAAGCTCTCTTCTATGTGATTCATTTACCACAATGCTTTGCTTGACTGACATGGTGTTTAATAGTGTAGATAGGCAGTTCATAGTAACTTCATTGATATAATGCTAACACAAATGGTGAACTAAAGTCAGATTGCTGGGTTCCTCTCAGTGTAAGCCTATAAATAGCATAGTGAGGAGTATCCATAATGGCCCACATTTATCACAAATGTGTCGGTTTTTTCATTCTCATTGATTTTCTAGCATGTTTCCCTCATATTCTTCAACTTTCGATTTACGGATGTCAAGAACTTTTGGCAGATTGGACATGCACCAAAGTGCACCCAAATGGCCAAACAGAGAGGTTTTCATTTATGCAACCTGTCTATAAATAAAAGTGAAAGATCAAAGAGGAAAAGTAAGCCAAAAAAACATGGTGAACAATTTGATAAATGATCATGAAAAAGTAGAAAGCCACATTTACATTAAAAATAAATAGCTGAAACTGACAACTTTCTTGTAAAAATGTGTATCCACCTGAGTATATCCAAAGAAAAAAACCCTTGCCAATACTAGGTAAAATAAAAATATTAATGTATGGCTCCAAATAGGAGCCCTGGATCAACATCTCAACTCCAGATTAATAATATTTTTCAAGAATGGTACCCAGGCCTCTCTTAAAGGGGTACTCCGCACCCCTAGACATCTTATCCCCTATCCAAAGGTAACGCTGGAGGCTTCGGAGCCCGACCACAATGGCGGGCGAGCATGACGTCACGACTCTGCCCCGAGTGACGTCAGCCACGCCCCCTCAATGCAAGTCTATCAGAGGTCTGTCACGCCCCCTCCCATAGACTTGCATTGAGGGGGCGGGCGTGACATCACACGGGATGGAGTCGTGACGTCACGGTCGTCCACCATTGTGGTCAGGCTCCGAAGTCTCCAGCGTTGCCGATGTGAGGTGGAAGCCGAACAGGTGGGTGCAGAAGCCGAGATCCCGGAGTCCCACAGCAGCGGGACCCCAGCAATCTGACATCTTAACCCCTATCCTTTGGATAGGGGATAAGATGTCTAGGGGTGCAGAGTACCCCTTTAAACGTGTACAATGAATCAACCATCACAATATGATCAATATGATGTGGCAGAGAGTTAAATAGTCTTTCTGCTCTTATGGTAAAGAATCTTCATCTGTGATGATTATGAATCATTTTTCCCTCTAGATCAGTGTTTCTCAGGTGCAGTCCTCAAGTATCCCCTACAGGTCAGGGTCAGGTTTTCGGGATTTCCTTAGTCTTTTACAGGTGATATAGTCATAGTCCGCGCATAAGATATTATCACAATTATATCAGCAGTTAAAGACTTAAAGGGGTACACCCTTGGAATTTTTTTTTTTCAATTCTATTAAAATATCTGCTGACACCTCTGTCCATTTTAGGAACTGTCCAGAGCAGCATATGTTTGCTATGGGGATTCTCTCCTACTCTGGACAATTCTTAAAATGGACAGAGATGTCAGCAGAGAGCACTGTGGTCATGATGTCAGCAGAAAGCTCTATGTTCCAAAAAGAAAACCATTTCCTCTGTAGTATTCAGCAGCTAATAAGTACTGGAAGAATTAAGTTTTTTAATAGAAGTAATTTACAAATCTGTTTAACTTTCTGGTACCAGTTGATTTAAAAAAATAATAATAATAATAATTTCCACGGGAGTACCCCTTTAGGAAACCCTGAAAATATGACCTGTTGGGAGTGCTTGAAAAAAGCACTTGGGAAATGCTTCTCAAGATGTAGAGGATGTACATTTTTCATGGTTACCAGCCCACTTCTAAAAAGATCACTAGAATGATCTCTGTACTGTCCATTCATATATAAACCTTTTTTGGGCCAACTATATAACCTCAAACTTGCCCATCTGACTTGGTACTGCAATCAACCTATACCCTTAATTACCGTATTTATCGGGGTATACTACGCACCGGCCTATAACACGCACCCTCATTTTACCAAGGATACTTGGGTAAAAAAAATTTTTACCCAAATATCCTTGGTAAAATGAGGGTACGTGTGTATACCCCGATACACCGCCAGGAAAGGCAGGGGGAGAGAGGCTGTCGCCGCTTCTCTCCCGCTGGCTATCTGCCCCGCTGCCCGTTCTCTCCCCCTGACTATCGGTGCTGGCGCCCCATTGCCGGCGCCGATAGCCAGGGGGAGAGAAGCGGCGCCGGCAATGGGGCAGCGGTGCCGATAGCCAGGGGGAGAGAAGGGGCAGCGGCACCCATTGCTTCAGGCCTCCGGTGTGCGTCCCCTGCGTCGTTGCTATGCACTGCGCGTCGCAATGACAAGTGACGTTAATGCGCCGTGCAGAGCGTAGCAACGACGCAGGGTACGCACACCGGAGGCCTGAAGCAGCGCGGACCCGACCCCGGTAACAGGTAATTATACAACCGGGGATGGGGGAGGCAACGGGGCAGCGGCGCCGGCAATGGGTGCCGCTGCCCCTTCTCTCCCCCTGGCTATCTGTGCCGCTGCCCCATTGCCGGCGCCGTTTCTCTCCCCCTGGCACCGATAGTCAGGGGGAGAGAACGGGCAGCGGCACCGATAGCCAGGGGGAAAGAAGGGCCGGCAGCAGGGCTCTAGACCCCAGGACTGGCAGGGGCAGAGAAGCAGGCAGCGCTGGCTGTCTCTGCACCTGCAAAGCCGCTGCAGTTCATTGATTTAAAGCGCCCACTTTAAATCATTGAACTGCAGCGGCTTATCGGCGTATAACACGCAGGTAGACTTTAGGCTAAAAATTTTAGCCTAAAAAGTGCGTGTTATACGCCCATAAATACGATACCTTGGTTGCCCATCATCTGCACCTGGTCAAGTTCAGCCACGTCCTTCTTATATATATATTTAGGAGGAAAGGTACTCGTTAAAAGGCATGGAAGGAGAAGATTCCACCTTTCACACTTCAGTAGCCATCAGAGAGGACATTATAAAGCAGTTTCTGAAGGATATTTAGGGATGTTAGCAGTTTTGAAAAACCACTAAAAGATTCCCTTTAATCTGAACTTGCTAAGTTTTCCTGAAAACAAGTACCCCAAAAAAATCAAAGGTTTACTAGCTGCTTCACTCTCCCTTTTCCAAAATACCCATTCCTTGTTTCCCCCAACAATCGTCTGCTTCCGCTTGCATTACATTATCAGTTTAGTGTATTGAGTTTAGTACAGGTGAACTGCCTGTCAGCTTCCCTTTTGTATATGTACTTGTATTCTTGATTTACGCAAAGTTTGTTGAAACAACAGTGCACATTTATCTATTGGCATACGGCAAATGAATGAATAAAATATATTTTTTCCTCAGGTATGCTTATAATATCATAGCAAATATTGGGATGTGTGAACTTGTTTCCCCAGCACTTATTTAGCGGTGTTAAATGGGCACTGTCCGATACAAAAACTTTTGATATGTTGTAAAGCATGCAAGACCAATATGTTTTGCAATTGCTTTCATTAGAACATTTTCAGTATTTCATACTGAAAAAGCAAGTCAAACAATTGCCCCCCTGCCTGCTTGGACACATACTAGTCCTGCTGTGTCCATGCATCATCACCTATGTCATGGACACACTTCCTTGATTGACAGCTGTGAGCTCAGGGCTTTCAGCTGGAGGAAAAATCCTCCCACTGTCAGCTTGAGTCCTGCTACTGTCAGTGAGGACAAGCTGGGAGTTGTAGTTTTGCTAATGCTAGGGGAGATGCTAGACACATAATTAGATTTATATGGTCAGGATTAGGTACTTATATTTAAAGAAAAAAAGTTTTTTTGGGATCTGACGGGTACGCTTTAAGAGTTTATGGGGTGGAATCTACTGACAGGTTGCCCTTAAAAAGTACACGGTCTTCAGTATTTTTTTTTATAGTATTGGTTAAATTTTGTATAAACATATCTAGTGTATTAACTAAATGTCCCTGTGTGTTTCTTTCCTTGGCTGCAAGTGAACAATTTATGATTTCAATGCCCAACATCCAGAGCATTAGAGCCAATCAGATATACACAGTCTAGCTCTCTTCACAGCCTCCTTCAGGGTATGTATGTTCTGAAGGAGACTGCAGATAAAATATACTGCTCAAATTTAAAAAGCATTCCTCAGAAAACACAGAACTGATTTTGAAAATTATATGTTTCAGAATTTTACAGAAATTAACCTCTGTGAAAGTAAATATACACTTAGAAGATTCAGACGTCCATAGGATAAAGGAGCCATGCATAGAATGCTTGAACCAACATGCCCAATACTGAATTTGCTGCCTTTAACCCCTTGGGGACGGAGACCATTATGACCCTAAGGACGGGAGAATTTTTTTTCAAATCTGACCTCTATCACCTCTATGCATTAATAACCATGGGATCCTTTTACCTATAAATTTGATTCAGAGATTGTTTTCTCATGACATATTCTACTTTATGTTAGTGGTAAATTTTCGTCGATAATTTTGCATTTTTCTAATTTGAATCTCTCTGCTTGTAAGGAAAAGGGACATGTCAAATAAATTACATATTGATTCACATGTACAATATGTGTACTTTATGTTGGCATCATAAAATTGACATGTTTTTACTTTTGGAAGACATCAGAGGGCTTCAAAGTATATCAGCAACTTTCCAATTTTTGACGAAAATTTCAAAATCAGAATTTTTCCAGGGACCAGGGAAGTTTTGAAGTAAATATGAGGGAAATTCCCCATAATGGACCCCATTATGAAAACTGCGCATCCCTCAAAGTATTCAAAATGACATTCAAAAAGTTTGTTAACCCTTTAGGTGTTTCAAAGGAATAGCATCAAAATGGAGGAGAAAAATCTAAATCTACATTTTTTTACACTGACATGTTATTGTACCCCTATTTTTTTTCATTTTTACAAGGGGTAAAAAGGCCGCCCAAAACTTGTAATTCATTTTCTCTTGAGTAAGGAAATACCTCATATGTGGATGTAAAGTGCTCTGTGGGTGCACTAGAGGGCTCAGAAGGGAAGGAGCGACAATGGCATTTTGGAGAGCGAATTTTGCTGAAAAATTTTTTGGGGGGCATGTCGCATTTAGGAAGCCCCCATGATGCCAGAAGAGTAAAAAAACAAAACAAAACTCACATGGCATACTATTTTGGAAACTACACACCTCAAGGAACCTAACAAGGGGTAAATTGAGTGTTTATACCCAGGTGATTGACGAACTTTCGTTAAAGTGGGACGTGAAAATAAAAATTTAGATTTTTAACACTAAAATGCTGGTGTTACACCAAACTTTTCATTTTCACAAGGAGTAATAGGAGAAAATGCCCCCCAAAATTTTTAGCCCCATTTCTCTTGATTAAGGAAATACTTCATAAGTGGCTATAAAGTGCTCTGTGGGTGCACTAGGGGGCTAAGAAGGGACAGACATTGGGCTTTTGGAGAGCGAATTTGGCTGAAATGGCTTTAAGAAGCCCCCATGATGCCAGAACAGTAAAAAAAAATTAAAAATAAAAACACATGGCACACTATTTTGGAAACTACACCCCTCAGGGAACTTAACAAGGGGTAAAGTGATCTTTAACACCCCACAGGTGATTGACAAACTTTTGTTGTAGTGGGATGTTAAAGAGAAGGAGCGCCATTGGGCTTTTTATGGTTGGAATGGAAGTCGGGGGCCATGTGCGTTTACAAAGGCCCCATGGTGCCAGAACAGTGGACACACCTCTCACCAAATTCACCTCTCATGGAATGTAATAAGGGGTGCAGTGAGCATTTACACCCCACTGTTCTGGCTTAGTAAACGCACATTGCCTTCAATTCCAGCCTAATTCGCTCTCCAAAAGCTAAATGGCGCTCCTTCTCTTCTGAGCCCTGAAGTGTGCCCGTAGAACACTTTACATACACATATGGGGTAATTCCTTACTCAGAAGAAATGGTGTTAAAAATGTTGGGAGGCTTTTTTCATACTACCCCTTGTAAAAATTAAAAATTTGGGGTAACACCAGCATTTCAGGGGCAAAAAAATTAATACATTTTACCTTTTTTTCCTTGTCTCCACCAAAACCCTATGGCAGGGTTTCCCAAACAGGGTGCCTCCAGCTGTTGCAAAACTACCAGCCTGCCAGGACAGTCATTGGCTGGGAGATGTTGTTTTGCAACAGCTGGAGGCTCTGTTTAGGAAACACTGCTGTATGAGACGTTTTTTTTTTATTTTTATTGGGGGTGGGGACATGTAAGGGTGTGTGTGTGGTGTTTTACTTTTTATTTTGTGTTAATGTAGTGTATTTAGGGTACATTCACACAGGCGGGGGTTCACAGTGAGTTTTCTGCTGGGAGTTGTACCCTGTTCCTTCACATGGGGGGCCCCAAACCTTCAGCTTTTGCAAAACTACAACTCCCAGAATGCACTGACAGACTGTACATGCTGGGAGTTGTAGTTTTGCAACAGCTGTAGGCTCACTGAGTTAGGAAACCCACTTGAGCTCAGTGATTCCAACCCATGTGCCTCCAGCTGTTGCAAAACTACAACTCCCAGCATGTACGGTCTGTCAGTGCATTCTGGGAGTTGTAGTTTTGAAACGGCTGGAGGCACACGCGTTGGAATCACTGAGTCAGGAAACAGACTCTAGCTCAGTGTTTCCCAACCAGTGTGCCTATATGTATAGTGGTCTCTAAACTGTGCCACTTCAGATGTTGCAAAACTACAACTCCCAGCATGCCCAGACAGTCCGTGCAAGCTGAAAGTTGTAATTTTGCAACATCTGGAGGACCAAAGTTTGGAGACCACTACACAGTGGTCTCCAAACTGTGGCTCTCCAGATGTTGGAAAACTACAAATCCCAGCATGCCCAGACAGCCTTTGGCTGTCTGGGCATGCTGGGAGTTGTACTTTAGCAACTTTTAGAAGGCCACAGTGAAGATCACTTACCAGTGATCTTCACTGCAGCCTCCTCCACCGCCACACTTTCAGTGCTGTGCCCCGCTCGTGACATCACAGGCATGCCCCCTCAATGCAAGTCTATGGGATGGGACGTGACTATCATCACGCCCCCTCCCAAAGACTTGCATTGAGGGGGCGTGGCTGTGACATCACGAGCAGGGCCCGGCCTCCGGCCTTTGGATAGGGGATAAGAGGTCTAGGGGCGGAGAACCCCTTTAAGGAGGCCTCCATGGCTGTCATCATTTTTCTGTGCTTACATTAAAAGGAGAGTAAAGTGACAGTTTACTGAAGTACATTGCAGTGTACTGTATAACCGACCACACTAATTACACAGTAATTAAATTAAAATGCTCTAAAAAAAAAATAAAAAATACAAACATTAAAAAACAGCCATAATAAAAATCCTTTTCACCTCCTATTTTCTTTTCCAATAAAAAAATACTACAAGTAAATAAATAAAGTTGATTTTGCTGCATACAGAGATGTCCAAACTATTAAATGATAATGTTGTTTATACAACACTTAACATTGCAAGATTAAAAGTGCTGTGCCAAACAGCTGATTGGCGGGGTGTAAGGTGTCCGCAAACTGCCGATCAGCAAATGATGGCCTATACTGGTTGGTGGAGCTAATACGGGCCATCATATAAGCCTGGAAAGCGCAATTAGGCAAAGTTTCCACTTGGTTTTTTCTCTGGCAGTTTTTGGATATCTGCCACTGCAGTTTTTGAGCCATAGTCAGAAGTGGATCCATAAGGGAGGAGAAGTGTAAGTCCTTCCTTTATATGTCCTATTTCTTATGAATACACTTCTGGCTTTGGCTCAAAAACTGCAGTGGCAGATATCCAAAAACTGCCAGAAAAAAAAACAAGTGGAAACCTAGCCTAAAGGAAGAACAAACACAATGCCAAAATTGATATTTTTTGCCCATCTTGTATCTATTAAACAAGGATTAAAAAAATTATCAAGAAAGGCCCATCTACCCAACTACAAATCAATGCGTAAGAGAACGAGCCCTTTACACCTCCCTAAAGTTATAAGCATCAGAACATAATAGAATATATGTTTTGCAGTAATTGTACTTACAGAATTAAGTAAACATGTCTGTTTTCAATTGCATTATTGTGGTCTTGTTCAGCAGCTGATGGCATCTATTATGAGGGCATAAAAATCCTCTGATGGGCAGCACATCTCTCTGTGTAACAGGCGCTGCCTGCAATAATGCAACTGAGAGTTGACAAATAATCTAGTGATTGTTTGTGTGGCCATTCACTTCCGACATTTTGGCTACATCAATCTGCATATAGTCGATGGGTATTTGTGTAAAATATTATGGTTATCTCCCTGTGACAAACCTAAATCCTTCTCTTTG